>NC_092383.1:99650660-99800974 GCF_030028105.1 Mobula birostris | reverse complement strand
GGCGACGGCAGAAAGAGGGTTGATAGCGAATGGTGGGTAAAGTATGCAGGAGAGGCAAAGGGGAGAGAGGGGTGGTAGGGACAGAGGGAGGAATCGATATTAGGGGTAGGGAAACGGAGAAAGACAAGGACAGGAGGTGGGAGGCAGGAATGAGGAAGACGGTGGAGAGAGACAATGGGGCTGAGAGAGTTGGTGCAGAAGGAGGATGGGATAGAGGTGAGGTGAGAGTACAGGGACAAATGGAGAGATTGAGATAGGGACAAGCAGAGAAAGATTGAGGTGCGGACAGGGAAGGAGAAATTGGGTTGGAGACAAGCGAAGAGGTGTTGGGGAGAGATTGGGATGGAGACAGTTGGTCAGAGATTTTGAGAAGAAGGCAGATGGGACAGAGAGAGAAGAGATTGGGATGGGGACATGCAGAGAGAGGTGATGGGGAGAGATTGTGCTGGAGACGGTGAGTGCTACTGTGACACTGTGATTTCCTTTTGGATCAATGACATATCTCTCTCTATCTACCCACATACCAATCACTTCCCAACACAGCAGCATTACAAGTTCACAATGTACAATTATTAGAAGTAAGAAAGAATAAAAAAAAAATTGCCTTAAAAATAAGATGTACAAGCTTTACAAGTCAAGGATTCCAAGATCTGCAAGATTTCCAAGTTAACATTGATAAGGTGGAAGTGCAAGAACTACAGTGATAATTATACAGTAATGGATGCACATTCACACCATCCAGATGAGAAGTGTTAGTAGTATTGCTCAGGATGTCTGCAATAGCAGGATGTGGCAAACGACTAAGCAGTCAGGGAAAAGTGATGGGGAGAGATTGGGCTGGGGACAGAAAAAGGAGAGATTGGGCTGGGGACAGATGGAGAGAGGTTTTCAGGACAGATTGGGATGGGGACAAACAGGTGATGGCGAGTGGTTGCAATGGTAGCAGGTGGAGAGGATGGGATGGGCACAGATTATCTGAGGTGATTGGTATGCGGGCAGATAGATATGTTATTGATCCCAAACGAAATTACAGTTTCACTGTGCACAAATATTGGAAGTAAGAAAGAATAAAAATATAAGTTACCTTAAAAATATAATGTACAAGATTTACAAATCAAAGATCACAAGATGTGCAAGATTTCCATGTTCACATTGATAAGATGACAGTGTGAGAATTACTGTAATATTAACAGTAATGGATGCGCTTTCACACCGTCCAGATGAGAAATTATAGTAGTATTTCACAGGGTGTCTCTGATAGCACGATGTGGTAAATGACTAAACAGAGAGGAGTGATGGGGAGAGGATAGACGGTACAGAAACAGGAGCAATTGGGATGGGGACAGAGGAAGAGATGTGTTGGGAGAGATTAGGATGGAAACAGATGGATCGAGGGGTTGGGGATCACATGGTGAAAGGTGTTGGGGAGAGATTGGGATGGGTACAGATTGATGTGATGGGAAGAGATTGGGATGGGGACAGACAGATGTGATGGGAAGAGATTGGGAAGGGGACAGACAGATGTGATGGGAAGAGATTGGGATGGGGACGGACAGATGTGTTGGGAAGTGATTGGATGGGGGCAGACAGATATGGGAAGAGATTGGGAAGGGGACAAACAGGTGCTCAAGAAAATATGCAATGGGGAAGAACAGAGAGTGGTGTTTGGGAGATGTTGAGATGGGGATAGATGGAGAGAAGTTTTGGGGAGGGATAGAGACGGGGACAAACACAGGTGTTGGGAAGAGATTGGGATAGGTCAGACAGAGAGGTGTTGTGGAGGCTTTTCAATGGGGACAGACAGACAGAGCAGCTGGGAATTGATTGGGATGGGACAGGCAGAGTTTAGATGGAGATAGTCCGACAGAGATGTTGGGTGTGATTGGGATGTGGATAGACAAAGCGGTGTGTTCAGGAGAAATTAGAATGAAGGCAGATGGAAAGTGGTGGTGGAAAGAGATCTGGATGCAGACAGGCAGCCAGAGGTGTTGGGGAGAGACAAATTGTGACAGGTGGGAATAGGGAGAGAGATTGGGATAGGGAAGGGCAGAGATAGGTGCTGGGGTGATACTGAGAAGGGGACAGATAGAGAATGGTGTTGGGGAGAAATTGGGATGTGGACAGACAGGCGTTGGGGAATGATTGGAATGGGGACTGACGGGGAGACAGAGATTGCGATGGGGCCATGTTAAGAGAGATTGAGATGGGAACAGATGGTTCGAGCAGTTGGAGAGAGATTGGATGGGACCAGGCAGAGAGAGGTGTTGGGGAGAGATTGGGGTGGGGACAAACAGAGGTATTGGTAAGAGATTGGGATGGAGACAGGCAGAGAGGTGTTGAGTAATCGAGATGGGGACAGGTGGAGAGAGGTGTTGGGGAAACATTGGGATCTGAACAGACAGTGCGGTGTTGGAAAGAGATTTAGATGAGACAGGCAGAAAGAGGTGTTGGGGAGAGATTAGCATGGGGACAGATGGAAACAGGTGTTGGGAATAGATTAAGATGAGGAGCGGTGGAAGGAGAGATTGTGATTGGGAGAGGTGGAGAGAAATGATGGGGAGAGACATTGGGATGCGGTCTGACGTGGAGAGAGATTGAGATCGGGACAGGTGGAGAGCAGTGTTGATGAAAGATTGGGATGAGGACAGATGGAGAGAGATTGGGATGGGGACAGGTGGAGAAAGGTTGGGAGTCTGGGATGGGGACAGTCAGAAAGGGGTTGGGGAGAGATTGGAATGGGGTAAAATGTTAGGGAGGGATTGGGATGTGACAAGTTTTTGGGAGTGATTGGGATGGGGATAGTTAGAGAGTGATGCTGAAGAATGATTGGGATGGGAATAAGTGGAGAGAGGTGTTGGGAGAGATTGGGATGAGTACAGATGCAGTGAGGTGTTGGGAATGGGGAAAGACAAAGAAGTGGTGAAGATAGATTGGAATGGGGACAGGTGGAAAGAGGAGTTGGGAAAAGCTTGTGATAGGGACAACGGATCAAGCTGTTTGGGTGAGATTGAGATGGGAACAGGCAGACAGAGGTGTTCGGAAGAGATTGGAATGGGGCAGACAGAGAGAAGTGATGGGGAGGGATTAGGATCTGGACAGGAGGAGAGTGACAATAGAGAGACATTGGGATGACAGGCAGAGAGGAGTTGGGAAGAGATTTGGATGGGGTCAAACGGTGAGAAGTGTTGGGGGTAGATTGGGGTGGGAACAGACATACAGAGGTATTCGGAAGAGATTGGGAATGGGACAGACAGAATTGATGGGGAGAGACTGGGATGGGGACAGGCATAGAGAGTTGTTGGGGAGTGATTCAGATGGGATCAGGCAGAGAGTGGTGGGGTGAGATTGGGTTGGGAACAGGCAGGCCAAGGTGTTCAGAAGAGATTGTGAATGGGACAGACGAGGGAGGTGATGGGGAGAGATTGAGATGAGAGGTAGAGAGAGGAGTTGGGAAGAGGTTTGGATAGGGACAGATGGAGAGAGGAGTTGGGGATAGTTTAGGATGGGGACAGATGGAGAAATGTGTTGGGAAGAGATTGGGATGGGACAGACGGAGAGAGGTGTTGGGGAGTGATTGGGATGGGAACAGGTAGAGAGTGGCGTTGGGATGAGATTGTGATGGGGACAGGCGGAGAAAGGTGTTGGGAAGAGATAGGATGGAACAGACGAAGAGAGGTGTTGGGAAATTGGGATAGTACAGGCAGCATGAGGTGATGGGGAAAGAGATTTGGATGCAGTCTGACTGGGAGAGAGATTGACATAGGGACAGGTGGAGAGAGGTGTTAGGAGATCGAGATGGGGACAAGACAGAGAGAGGTTTTGGGTTGACTGGGATGGGGACAGGCATACAGAGGTGTGTTGGGGAGAGATTGGGATGGAACAGGCGGAGCAAGGTGTTGGGGAGAGATTAGCTTGGGGACAGATGGAAACATGCTGGGAATGGATGAAGATGGGGAGCGGTGGAAAGAGATTGTGATTCGGACAGATGGAGTGAAGTGATGTGGAGGGACATTGGGATGCGGTCTGATGAGGAGAGAGATTGAGATCGGGACTGGTGGAGAGAGGTGTTGGTGAGAGATTAGGATGGAGACAGATAGAGGAAGGTGTTGCAGAGCGATTGGGATGGGGACAGGTGGAGAAAGGTTGGTGAGAGTCTGGAGTGGGTTCAGACAGAGAGGTGTTGATGAGTGATTGGGATGGGGACAGTCAGAGAGGGGTGCTGGGGAGAAAATTGGATGCAGATGGGGTCAGAGGTGTTGGGGAGAGCTTGGAATGGGGAGAGGCGTTGGGGTGAGATTGTGATGGGGACAGGTGGAGAAGGGTGTTGGGAAGAGATTGGGATGGGACAGACGAAGAGAGGTGTTGGGGAGTCATTGGGATGGGGCGAAAGATTGAGAGAGTGACAGGCAGACACAGGCATTGAGGAATGATCGGGTTTGGGACAGGCAGTGAGAGGTGATGGGGTGAGAGAATCAGATGCCATCTAACAGGGAGACAGATTGAGATTGGGACAGGTGGAGAGAGATGTTTGGAGATCGGGATGGGCACAGGCAGAGAGAGGTTTTGGGAAGATTGTGACAGGGTAGGCAGGTGATGGGGAGAGATTCTGAAGAGAACAGGCAGGGAGTGCACTTGGGGGAAGATTGGGGAAGGTTTTGTAGAGTCATTGCAATGGAGACACAGAGAGAGGTGATGAAGGATGGGATGAGGATGTGCTGAGATGTTGGAAGAGATTGGGATGGGAAAAGACAAATCGAGGTGTTGGGGAGATATTTAGATGGAGATAAGCAGGGAGAAGTGTTGGGAATAGATTGGGACGGGGACTAATGGAGAGAGGTGTTGGGAAGAGATTGGGATGGGGACAGAGAGAGGTGTTGGGGAGACTGCAATGAGTATAGAGAGAGGTTTTGGGGGAATGATTGTGATGGGAACAGATGGAGAAAGATGTTGGAGACAGATTGGGATGGGGACAGGCAGACAAGTGTTGGGAAGAGATTGTGAAGGGAATGGTCAGAGAGGTGATGGGATGTGATTGGGGAAGGGACAGGCGGGGAGGGCAGTTGGGGAATGATTGGGAAAGGTTTTGTAGAGTCATTGAAATGGAGACAGACGGAGAGAAGTCTGTCAGAGAGGTGATGGAGAATGGGATGAGGACAGGTGATGAAATGTTGGAAGAGATTGGGATGGGAAAAGACAGATTGAGGTGTTGGGAATAGAATGGGATGGGACTGATGGACAGAGGTGATGAGAAGAGATTGAATGGCAACAAGTGGAGAGAGGTGTTGGGGAGAGATTGGCAGACAGATGGAATGGGGCAGTCGGCGAGAAGTATTGGGTAGAGATTGGGATGGGGACAGACGGAGAAATAGGTTGGGGAGGAAAAAGGACCTTGATAATTGTGGGGATGATCTACAGCAGACTGAAATGCTTGTGCATATAGGCATTAGGAAAGAGAACGTTTTGGAGCTTTTGCAAAGCATTAAGTTAGATAAATCGCTGGGACTGGATAACATATTCTCTAGGCTATTGTGGGAAGCAAGGGAGGAAATTGCTGAGCCTCTGGCGATGATTTTTGCATCATCAATAGGGAAGGGAGAAGAACTGGAGGATTGGAGAGTTGCAAATGTTCTCTTGTTCAAGAAATGGAGTAGAGATAATCCAGGAAATTATAGACCAGTGAGTCTTACTTCAGTGGTGGGCAAATTGTTGGCGAAGATCCTGAGAGGCAGGATTTATGAGCATTTGGAAAGACATAATCTGATTAGGGATAGTCAGCATGGCTTTGTCAAGGGTGGGTCATGCCTTACGAGCCTGATTAAGTTCTTTGAGGATGTAACAAAACACATTGATGAAGGTAGAGCAGTGGATGTAGTGTATATGGATTTCAGTAAGGCATTTGATAAGGTTCACCATGCAAGGCTCATTCAGAAAGTAAGGAGGCATGGGATCCAAGAAGACCTTGCTTTGTGGATCCAGAACTGGTTTGCCCACAGAAGGCAAAGGGTGGTTGTAGCTGGTTTGTATTCTGCATAGAGGTCAGTGACTGGTGGTGTTCAGCAGGGATCTGTTCTGGGACCCCTCCTCTTTGTGATTTTTATAAATGACCTAGATGAAAAAGTAGAAGGGTGGGTTAGTAAGTTTGCTGACGACACAAAAGTTGGGGGTGTTGTGGATAGTCTGGAGGATTGTCAGAGGTTACAGCGGGAGATCAATAGGATGCAGAACTGGGCTGAGAAGTGGCAGGTGGAGTTCAACCCAGATAAATGTGAAGTGGTTAATTTTGGTAGGTCTAATTTGAAGACAGAATGTAATAGTAATGGTAAGACTCTTGGCAGTGTGGAGGATCAGAGGGATCTTGGGGTCCGAGTCCATAGGACACTCAAAGCTGCTGCGCAGGTTGACAGTTTTGTTAAGAAGGCGTTTGGTGTGATGGCCTTCATCAACTGTGGGATTGAGATCAAGAGCTGTGAGGTAATGTTACAACTATGTAAGACTTTGGTCAGACCCCACTTGGAGTACTGTGTTCAGTTCTGGTCACCTCACTATGTGGATACTATAGGGAGAGTGAAGAGGAGATTTACAAGAATGTTGCCTGAATTGGAGAGTGTACTTTATGAGAATAGGTTGAATGAACTTAGCCTATTCTCCTTGGAGTGATGGATGAGAAGTGACCTGATAGAGATATATAAGATGATGAGAGGCTTTGATTGTTTGAATAGCCAAAGACTTTTTCCCAGGGCTGAAATGGCTAACACAAGAGGGCATGGTTTTAAGGTGCTTGGAAGTCGGTAAAAGGGGAATGTCAGAGGCAAGTTTTTCACATAGAGAGTGGTGGGTGTGTGGAATGCACTGCCAGTGACGGTGGTAGAGGAAGATAAAATCGGGTCTTTTAAGAGACACTTAGATAGGTACATGGAGCTTATAAAAATAGAGAGCTATGTCGAAGGGAAATTCTGTGCAGTTTTTAAAGTAGGTTACATGTTTGGCACAACATGGTGGGATGAAGGGCCTGTACTGTGCTGTATGTTCTATGTGATGGGGAGGGATTAGCGTCGGGAAAGATGGAGAGAGACTGGAACGCGGCCTGAGAGGTAGAGAAATTGAGATGGAGACAGACAGAAAGGTGTTGGGAGATGTTGCAATGGGGCAGTTGGAGAGAGGTTGAGGACAGATTGGGATGGGGACAGACAAAGAGAGGTATTATACAGAGAGTGGGATAGGGACAGATGGATCGAGTTGTTGGGAGAGATTGGGAAGGGAACAGGCAGAGAGAGTTGTTGGGAAGACATTGGGATGGGGAAAGATTGCGATTCAGACAGGAAGAGAGGTGATGGGGAGAGTGATTGGGATGAGGTCAGACAGAGATTGAGATGGGGACAGTTGGAGAGAGGTGTTGTGAAGAGATTGGGATGGGGACAGCTGGAGAGAGGTATTGGGGAGTGATTGGGATGCAGAGAGATAGTGAGAGATCTTGGAATGCAGACAGGTGGAGAAAGGTTTTGGGGACAAATGGGGATGGGGACAGGTAGAGAGAGGTGTTGAGTAGTGATGGGATGGAAACAGAGAGAGCTAATGGAGAATGGGATGAGACAGGCGCAGAGATGTGTTGAAAGAGATTGGGATGGGAACTGATAGATCGAGCTGTAGGAGAGAGATTTGGATGCCAACAGGTATTGGGAATAGACTGGGATGGGGACAGCTGGAGAGACATGTTGGGGAGAGATTGGCATGCGGACAGGTGGATGTGTTGGGGAGAAATTGGAATGGGAACAGGTGAAGAGGCGTTGGGAAGGGATATTGGAATGCGGTGTGAAGGAGGAGAGAGATTGAGAGACAGACAGAGAGAGGTGTTGGGGAGTGATGCAGATGGGCATTGTCGAAGAGACGATTAGGGGAGATGTTGAAATCAGGCAGATGGATAGAGGTGTTCGGAAGAGATTGGGATGAGGATGGTGGCAGGGAAAGGTTGGGATCTGGACAGACGAAGAGACATTTTAGAGAAAGACTGAGATTGGGACAGGTAGAGAGGTGTGATGGGATCTAATTGGGATTGGGACAGGCAGAGAGAAGTGTTGGGAGAGATTGGGATGAGGACAGGTGGAGACTGGTGTTGGAAATGATTGGGGTGGGAACAGATGGATTGAGCGGTTGTGGAAAGATTCAGATAGGAACAGCTGGAAAGAGATGCTGGGGAGAGATTGGGATGGGGACAGACAGAGACTGGTGTTGGGAGTGATTGGGATAGGAACAGCCAGAGAGATTGGGATGTGGACAGACAGAGACTAGTGTTGGGAGTGATTGGGATGGGAACAGCCAGAGAGATTGGGATGTGGACAGACAGAGACTAGTGTTGGGAGTGATTGGGATGGGAACAGATGGATTGAGCAGTTGTGGAGAGATTGAGATAGGAACAGGCAGAGAGAGGTGTTGGGCAGAAATTTGGATGGGACAAAAGGAGAGTTGTGTTGGGGAAAGATTGGGATTTGAACAGACGGAGAGACATGTTGGGGGAAAGATAGGGATGGGTACAGACAGAGGTGTTGTGGGAGAGTTTGGGATGGAAACAGGCAGGACAGAAGGAGAGTGGTATTAGGAGTGACTGGGATGGGGACTGTCAGAGAGAGAAGTGTTGGGGAGAGATTTGGATGGGGTCAGGTGGAGAAAGGTTTTGGGGAGTGATTGCAATGGGGACAGGTGGAAAGACGTGTTGGGAAGAGATTGAGATGGGGATGGATGGGAAAAGTAGTGGGGAAAGATTGGGATTTGGACAGGCAGAGAAACGTTTTAGAGAGAGACTGAGATTGGGACAGGCAGAGAGGGGTGTTGATAAGTGGGATTGGAACAGGTGGAGAGAAGTGTTAGGGAGATACTGAGATGAAGACAGACGGAGAGTGGTGTTGGGAAGAGATTGGGATAGGGACAGACCGAGAGATATGTTATTTAGAGATTGGGATGTGAACCAGGGAGGAAAGTTGTGGGGAGAGATTAGGATGTGGACAAATGGAGAGAAGTGTTGGGAAGGGATTGGGGTGGGCTTAATCAGAGAGACATGGCGGGGAAGGATTGAGATCGGAGCAAGTGGAGACAGGGGTTGGGAAGAGATTGAGACTGGCGGAGAGGGGTGTTGAGAATAGATTGGGATGGTGATGGATGGAGGGAGGTGTTGGGAAGAGATTGAGATGGGGACAGGTATAATGGGGTGTTGGGGAGAGATTGGGATGGGGTCTGACAGGGAGAGACTGAGATGGAGACAGTGGGAGAGTGGTGTTGGGAAGAGATTGGGGTGGGGACAGACATAGAGAAGTGTTGGGAAGTGATTGGGATGGGGACAGCTGGACAGAGGTATTGGGGAGATGTTCCAGTGAGGCGGACGGAGAGAGGTGCTGGGAAGAAATTGGGACGGGGAGAAACTGATGTGTTGGTGAGAGATTGGGATTGGGTCAGTCAGAGATAGGTGTTGGAAAGAGATTGGGATGGAGACGGATGGGAAGGGAGTAGATAAAGATTGGGATTTGGACACAGAGACATTTTAGAGAGAGACTGAGATTGGGACAGGCAGGGAGGAGTGTTGATAAGTGATTGGGACTGTGAGACAGGGAGATGGACACAGAGTGACGGTGAGAGAGGGAGATGGACACAGAGTGACGCGAGAGAGAGGGAGAGACGGACACAGTGATGGTGAGAGAGAGGGAGACGGACACAGTGACGGTGAGAGACAGGGAGATGGACACAGAGTGACGGTGAGAGAGGGAGACAGACACAGAGTGACGAGAGAGAGAGGGAGACGGACACAGAGTGACGGTGAGAGAGACGGAGATGGACACAGTGACGAGAGAGAGAGAGGGAGACGGACACAGAGTGACGGTGAGAGAGAGGGAGACGGACACAGTGACGAGAGACAGAGGGAGATGTACACAGAGTGACGGTGAGAGAGAGGGAGACGGACACAGAGTGACGGTGAGAGAGGGAGACGGACACAGAGTGACAATGAGAGAGACGGAGATGGACACAGAGTGACGGTGAGAGACGGAGATTGACACAGAGTGACGGTGAGAGAGGGAGACGGACACAGAGTGACGAGAGAGAGGGAGACGGACACAGTGACGGTGAGAGAGGGAGACGGACACAGAATGACGGTGAGAGAGGGAGACGGACACAGAGTGACGAGAGAGAGGGAGACGGACACAGTGACGGTGAGAGAGGGAGACGGACACAGAATGACGGTGAGAGAGAGGGAGACGGGCACAGAGTGACGAGAGAAAGGGAGACGGACACAGTGACGGTGAGAGAGAGGGAGATGGACACAGAGTGACAGTGAGAGAGAGTGAGACGGACACAGAGTGACGGTGAGAGAGACGGAGACGGACACAGTGACGGTGAGAGAGGGAGACGGACACAGAGTGACGAGAGAGAGAGGGAGACGGACACAGTGACGGTGAGAGACAGGGAGACGGACACAGAGTGACGGTGAGAGAGAGGGAGACGGACACAGAGTGACGGTGAGAGAGACGGAGACGGACACAGTGACGAGAGGGAGAGGGAGAGACGGACACAGTGACGGTGAGAGAGATGGAGATTGACACAGAGTGACGGTGAGAGAGGGGGAGACGGACACAGAGTGACAGTGAGAGAGAGGGAGACGGACACAGAGTGACGGTGAGAGAGACGGAGATTGACACAGAGTGACGAGAGAGAGAGGGAAATGGACACAGAGTGACAGCGAGAGAGGGAGACGGACACAGAGTGACGGTGAGAGAGGGAGACAGACACAGTGACGGAGAGAGAGAGGGAAACAGACACAGAGTGACGGTGAGAGAGGGAGACGGACACAGATTGACGTGAGAGAGAGGGAGACGGACACACAGTGATAGTGAGAGAGGGAGACGGACACAGAGTGACGGTGAGAGAGAGGGAGAAAGACACAGAGTGACGGTGAGAGAGAGGGAGATGGACACAGAGTGACGTGAGAGAGACGGACACAGAGTGACGGTGAGAGAGAGGGAGATGGACACAGAGTGACGGTGAGAGAGAGGGAGACGGACACAGTGACGGTGAGAGAGGGAGACGGACACAGAGTGACAGTGAGAGAGAGGGAGACGGACACAGAGTGACGGTGAGAGAGAGGGAGTCGGACACAGAGTGACAGTGAGGGAGACGGACACAGAGTGATGAGAGAGAGAGGGAGAGACGGACACAGTGACGGTGAGAGAGAGGGAGACGGACACAGAGTGACGGTGAGAGAGAGGGAGACGGACACAGAGTGACGGTGAGAGAGAGGGAGAGACAGACACAGTGACGGTGAGAGAGAGGGAGATGGACAGAGTGACGGTGAGAGAGAGGGAGACGGACACAGAGTGACGAGAGAGAGAGGGAGAGGGACACAGAGTGACGGTGAGAGGGGGAGACAGACCCACAGTGACGAGATAGATTGGGATGGTAGGGAAGAGAGGTACAGGAAGAGGTAGCGAGATAGAGGAAGAACAGGGTTGGGGTGAGGAGAAGAGTGTGAGAGGTATGGGAGTGAGGGAATGTGGATAGAGAAAGAGGGAAGGAAGGGGCAGGGGAGTGACTCCGACGCTGGGGAGTTGGGATGATGCAGTAGAGGGGGGAAGGGACATTTAATTACGAGAGAGACTGGAGCACAGGGGTAATCTCTTCTGTTCCTTCTGCAGCAAGGGTGGCAGAGAGGGAGACTGACAGAATGTGATCACTGAAACTCAACTGAAATATCCCCTTCTCCCTCAGGACCTCTGGACCAAGGAGTAGGAAAGCTGGCTTTGTCACCACTGACCAACACTGGGACACTCTAGTTTAGAGAGTCGAATTGGTGAGTGGGGAGCGCGAGCAGGAGGGGACTGACCACGAAGGAGGTTGATAAGGGAGTCTGTACTGTGGAGGGGTGAAAGAGAGGCAGTGGAACAGAGAGTGTGAGATATGTTGGGGGCCACCGATCTGTGGGAGAGGCAGACGTTTTGGTACCGAGACACAGTGTTTAACTTGCCTTGCACACTGTTCACACAGATCAGATCGTTACACGGTGCTTTGAGGTAGAACTTGGTAAAACAACAATGCAGAATGAAGTGTAATAGCTACAGAAAGAATGATGATGTTGAGACCTCCATTGGCCAGGGTTAACCGTGGAAATTGCATCCCGGCTGTCTAGGTACACAAACCTGGGCAGTACGATATGGAGAGCAAGCTGTTGCCCATGTAGCAAGCTCCCTCTCTTCGTGCATCTGATGTACCTAAAAGAACAGCAAAGACCGGTACCGTTTGGCACCAGCAGCATCGTAGGAGCTGCCGGTCAGTGTTGAACTTACAGATTCCAGCTCTGGATTTTTCCCTCGGGGTTTACTCCCAAAGCCTTCCCCATGCAATCAGCAGAAGTTTGAGATCAGAGTTTTCCTTCTCCTGGATGAGATGCCAACCGTGGCTGCCTGATATGACTGGTTTTAAGGCGCCAGTGGCCCGCCTTTGCTCCTTCACCAGTCAGTAGAAATGATTTTGCTGGGCTTAGTAGCTAAGCTGCCCAGGAATGCCAGGATCTGGACTTGGTTGTCAGAGGCTACTTGAGTTGCACGCCATTGGGAGCATTTAATAGGTTGTTGGAGCTTATACCCGCTACAACCCCCGGCTATCACAGAGAGAGTGCAGTGCAGGTAATCAATAACATGCAGGGTCATAGCAAGGTAGATTGTGAGATGAAGTATCTGTCTTAAGTCCATTCAAGTTCGAGCACAGCAGTTTGGAAGTTATCCTTCAGCACGGTGGGACATGTTTTCAGGAGCATGTGCTCACCTTCCCCCCACCCTCCACTGAAATGAGTGACCAGTTCTTTTGCTCTGATGACATGATGTTGTCCGGTCATTAAGCTCTCTGTCTCCTTGTTTTTTGAGATATGGCCCAGTGTCGTGGGTCATTGGTGAAGTAGAGCAGAACCTAGCCATGCAGCCGTGCGTGTAGGGGGAGTAGGGGGCTGCTATGTTTCGAATAATCGTGGCAGAGGTGTTGCCGCCCATCGGTACTGACTGCGGCTTGTGAGTCAGTGAAGTGAAGGGTCCAGCAGTAAAGGGGGGGGGGCATCACCTCCTAGGATCCGGCGGTTGGAGCTGAGTTTGCTTGGAATTTTGGAATTGAATGTGAAGATATAGTCAATAAACAATAGTCTTGACATTGGGAGGGATGGTGAGGGAGCACCAAACTGTACTGCGGTAAGGAGGGTGGGGGGGGGTGAAGGAGCAGTGGGGGGGGGTGATGGAGCAGTGTGGCGGGGGGGTAAGGGAGGGGAGTAATAGAGAGGGAAGGGCATTGATGAAGATAGGGCGAGGGAATAGTGAAAGAGGTATGAGGCAAGTTGATGAGAGGTGAGGGGAGGGGCAGTGAGGGAAGGACTGGGGAGCTCTGTGCCTATTGCCCCAATCCATCTTTGACTCTGTGCTGCCCTTCCTCTCCCTTCCCACCCCCGCACAGCAATGTCGTCTCCACCATGTCCTCAGCTGTCCCAGACTCCCAACGCCGATCGAGACCCCTCTCCCCCTGCAGTGGGGCAAGAGGCAGGGGATCCCCGGCCATCTTCTTTCATCACGTCCCCGAAGTCGCCAGCAACAGCAGCAGCCAAAATCACAGCAGAGGAGGAGCCGTCCACCCCTAGGACATCTACACAGGAGGAGGGGCTGGTGTGGACCCCCAAGCAGGAGGAGGAGGGGGACGAGCTCTTTTCCACCCACCCTGACCTTGAAACAGACCTCGAAGCCAACCCCGATGCTGACCCTGAAACTGACCCTGACGCCAGCTCTGACCCCGACCCCGACCGTGAACCTGAGGCTGAACCTGACCCCTTCGAGGATGCGGGATGGGGTGACGACTCTCCCCCCAGACTTCCTGAGCCCCCTGATTCAGGGGGAGTGCGGGAGGGCTTCTCTCCACCCCTGCTGGGCCACAATGGGGCAGTCACAGAGCCCCTCCCACACGCCGGTGTGGAGGAAGAGGAGGAGGGGGTGAAACGCCAACGCCGGCCCAATCGCTTCCCATGCCCCGAGTGCGGCAAGGGTTTTGCCTGCCCCTCCCACCTGGAGCGGCACCTCCGCACTCACACTGGTGAGCGCCCCTTCGAGTGCTCCGTCTGCGGAAAGACCTTCGCCACCCTCAGCCACCTGGCCCTGCACCGGCCCCGACACGGGGCCCCCCGTCCCTTTGAGTGCGCCATCTGCGGCCGCTGTTATCCCACCTACTCGGAGCTCTCCTCCCACCAGCGTTTCCACAGCGGCCGCCGCCCCTATCCCTGCCAGCTGTGCCCCAAGCGATTTTACACTTCCAGCGAACTGCGGGCTCACCAGCTGGCCCACACCGGCGAGCGGCCCCACCCCTGCTCCGCCTGCGGCAAGCGTTTTGGCCGGCTGGGGCACCTGCTGGAGCACCAGCGCACCCACACCGGCGAGCGCCCCTTCGAGTGTCCGCTCTGTGGCAAGCGTTTCCACTCCAGCAGTAACCTGACCCGGCACCGCCGCTTTCACAGCGGCGAGCGCCCCTTCGCCTGCGGCGAGTGTGCCAAGCGCTTCTTCACCTCTGGGGACCTTCGACGGCACCAGCAGACCCACGGCGGCGAGCGTCCCTTCTGCTGCGGCGAGTGCCCCCGCCGCTTTTACCGTTCCGGTGACCTAGTCAAGCACCAGCGCACCCACGGCGCCGAGCGGCCCCACGGCTGCCCGTCCTGCGGCAAGCGCTTCTGCACTGGCAGCGAGCTGAAGATCCACGCCCGCTTCCACAGTGGCGAGCGCCCCTTCCCCTGCTCCCAGTGCCCCAAGCGCTTCTACACGGCCAGCGAGCTCCGGGTGCACGGGCGCACTCACACCGGTGAGCGTCCCTACTGCTGTCCGCTCTGCGGCAAGTCGTTCTACCGCTCCGGTGACCTGAGCAAGCACCGCCGCACCCACACTGGCATCAAACCCTTCGCCTGCACCCACTGCCCCAAACGCTATTACACCTCCAGTGAGCTGGGCGTGCACTGCCGCACCCATACCGGCGAGAAGCCCTTCCGCTGTCAGCTCTGCTCCAAGGGTTTCTACACAGCCAGTGTGCTGGCCAAGCACAGGCTGACCCACGCTGCCTCGCCCAGCGGCCTCTTCCAGTGCCGTCTCTGCCCCCAGCGCTGCCCCAGCGCCGCCCGCCTACGCCTGCATGAGCGCCAGCACTCCGGCGAGCCCGCTTTCCAGTGCGGCGTGTGCCAGCGCCGCTTCTACACCGCAGGCGGCCTCAGCAAACACCAGAACGTGCACGATCCGGAGGCCGTGGCGGCGGCGGCTGCCCAGCAGCGACTGGCCGACGCCCGCACCCAGCAGCTGGCCGAGGCTGCCGAGCGGCAGCTGGAGGAAGTCCGTGCCCAGCAGCATGTGTCCGAGGTCATACCCGCCATGCCCGACCCCACCCTCGGCACCCGCCCTCCACCCGCCCTCTTTGAGTGCGGCATGTGCAAGCGAGGCTTCAGCTCCTGGGCCGAGCTGCTGGCCCACCAGCCGCAGCATGAGGGGGAGCGGGCGGTCCAGTGCGCCACCTGCCGCCAGCTGTTCGTGGCGCCGGCGGGCAGCGAGGAGGGGGGGGGCTCAGCAGGCCTGGGGACGGGAGGGGGTGCGGCCGAGCCCGAGGACGCACACTGTCCCCTCTGCCGGGGACACTTGGCTAGCTTTGACATCGGCGGCTTCGGCCTGGGCGTCTCCAATTTCGAGCTTTGCCTGCAGGGGGCCTTCCCTGGCGGCCCTGCCCCTGGATGGGACGGCACCTCTGTGGGGGACCTGTGTGGACAGGGTGCTCTCGCCCACCCCTCTGCCTGGCAGGGGGGCACTGGAGGGCAGTAGCTGGGTAATGGCGAAGGGGATGGGGGGGGAGTGGAGCGGCCTAGGGTTGGGAGATCTCGCGATGTTTTCATCCCTTCCTTCCTCCCTAACCAATCCCTGCAGCAACTGGGGAGCAGAGAAGGGACGTTCAGTGAGGGTAGTGAGTGTGAGAGCGAGGAGTGCAGAATGAATGTCACCGTGTGAGTCAGTCAGCGAGAGTGAATGAGCCAAGAGAGAGAGTGCCTGGGTGTGAATGTGGATGTGTCGGTGAGAACAAGTGTGATTGAGTGAAAGAGTGATTGAGCCAGTGCAGGTGAATGGAAAGCAGGAGAGGGTGAATAAGGCAGAGGGTGTGAAAGAGGCAATGAAAATGAACGAGTCTGAATACATGAAGCAGAGAAGCTGAGTGGAAGATGGGTGAGTAAAGCAGAGAGAGAGTGGGGAGAAAGAGGGAGTGAGTGAATCAGTGAATAAATGAATCAAAGAGTGAATAAGTGGCAGAGGATGATGGGGAGAGTGTGGAGGTGTGAGAGGGCGAGGAGGAGTGGAGCTGAGTAAGGCCAAAACCAATCGATACCACTGTGCCCCTCCCTCGACCAGCCCCCCCTCCCTCTGCTGAGGGGTACTGAGCCCACCGTGCCCCTCCCTCCACCAGTGCTCCTGGTGCGGGATACTGAGCCAAGCCACCGCAGGAATCAGGCAGCCGTGGGGTGGGGTGGGGGGTCCGGTCCGGAGGAGCTTCCTCCAATGTCCAAGCCCCCTTTTGTCTCGATCTGTTGCTTCTCCTCTGTACAATGTGAATTAAAATGGAAGGTGATAATACAAAACTCATAGTGCTTGGTTCTCTGTGTCTGGAGGGGGTGTGGAGCGTTAGGTTACGTCCAATCAGAGAGCAGGAGCATGACAAGAAGATACGTTTTCACTTAGGCTCGTGGCTGAAGATTAAAAAGCAGCACTTTGCAGCAGTTTTTCTGAGTTGGACAGCACCCAATCAGTAAAAGGGATTCATTAGAAAGTGGCATGGGCAATCGGAGCGGCCACTCTGAGAGTGGGCCAGTGCTGGAATGGATTTGGCTTATCAAGCTCGAGCAAGGTAAGTACCTGGTAAGGTTCTTCATCTTCTTTATTCCTCATAAGTTATTGCAGGGAGAGTGCTCTGGGTGTTTTGTTCTCTGCGTGATATGTGGGAATTCTGGGAGACCTCCAGCCTCCCAGGTGACTACACCTGTACCAGGTACCAAGCTGCAACTCGTCAGAGAATCTGTTAAAGGAAGTTCAATGACCTCAGCTCATAAGGGAGACAGAGGAAGTGTTAGATAAGAGCTACAGGGAGATAGTCAGCCTTAGGTTGCAGGAGGCAGGTAACTGGGTGACTGCCAAGAGAAGGATGGGAATGGGCAGCCAGTGCAAAGTAATCCTGTGGCTATTCCCCTCAATAATAAGTATACCACTTTGGATAGTATTATGGTGGGGAGGGGGGGAGCCGCAGACCGGGTCTCTGGCATTGTGGCTCAGAAGAGAACAGGGGTGAAGAGGACTGCAGAGGTGGTAGGAGATTCCGTTGGAATAGAGGCAAGATTGGGTGTGATGGAGACACCCGGAGGGTATGTTGTCTCCACAGAGCCAGGATTGGGGATGTCTCAGATCAGGTTTACAGTATTCTAGAGAGGGTGGCTGAGCAGCCAGAAGTCTTAGTACATGTTGGTATCAATGACATAGGTGCGAAAGGTGAAGGGGTCTTGAAGAGAGATTTTAGGGACCTCGTTAGAAAGCTGAAAAACAGGACCTCCAGGGTAGTAATCTCTGGATTGCTGCCCATGCTACTCACCAGTGAGGGCAAGAGCAGGATGACTTGGCAGATGAATGCGTGGCTCAGGAAATAGTGAAGGGGGCTGGGTTTCAGGTTTATGGATCATTGGAGTCTATTCTGTGGAAGGTACGACCCAAACAAAAGGGGCAGGTTACACCTGAACCTGAGGGGGACCAATATCATTGTGGGCACTTTTGCTAGAGCTGTTCAGGAGGTTTAAAGTAATTTGTCAGGGGGATGGGAGGCAGAATGATAATGCTGTAGTTGGTTTACATACAGGCAATGTGTAATGAAACTGCTAGCAAGGAGAGGCTGAAGACGGCTAAATTGCAGTCAACACGGTAAGTTGCAATGTAAAAGGTGGACAAAATCGCAAAGTGTGATGAATACAGAAATTAAGGTGATATGCACATAGTATACGGAATAAGGTAGATGAATTAATAGCACAGTTAGAAATTGAAATGTATGATGTGGGCATCACTGAATTGTGGCTGAAAGAAGATTATAGTGGGACCTTAATGTTCAAGGATACACATTGTATGAAAAGAACAGGTAGGTAGAAGGGGTGACGTGGCCCTGATGTTAAAAAAAAATGAAATTAAATCATTAGAAAGAGGTTGCATAGGATTGGATTGTGTAGAATGGTTATGGATAGAGCTAAGGGTAAAAAGACCCTGATGTGAGTTACATACCGATCACCTCCCCCCACCCAAATAAAACAGTAGTAAAGATGTGGTCTACAAATTACGACACGAGATAGAAACTGCATGTCAAAAGGACAATATTACAGTAGTCATGGAGGATTTCAATATGTAGGTAGATCAGGTTGGTTATGCTGGCTGTTGAGAGGGGGATTTCCAGAGAGCTTTTTGAGCAGCTAGTGGTTGAGCCCACTAGGGGATCAGCGATTCTGGACTGGGTGTTGTGCAACGAACCAGAATTGATTAGCGAGCTTAAGGCAAAGAAACCCTTAGGAGCCAGTGATCAAAATATGATAGAATTTGCCCTGAAATTTGAGAGAGAGAAGGTAGAGCCAGATGGATCAGTATTTCAGTGGAGTAAAGGGAATTACTGGGGCATGAGAGAGAAGTTGAATGGAAAGAAACACTAACAGTAGCAATCACTGGAATATCTGGGAGCAATTCGAAGATGTAATAGATATACATGCCAAAGAAGAAGTATTCTAAAGGCAGGATGACATGATCGTTGTTGACGAGAGGTCAAAGCAAAAGAGAAGGCAGACAATAGGGCAAAAATTCGTGAGGGTGCTTAACAAGAGCACATAGTATTACAGGAAAGATATTAGCATGAACAAAGCATTGGCTGATTGGCAGGAGGCGAAGGGTGCTTTTTCTGGTTGGTTGTCAGTAATTAGTGGTGTTCCATAGGGGTCTGTGTTGGGACTGCTATCCATGCTACATGGATTTGAGTGATGAAATTAATAGCTTTGTGGATGACATGAAGATAGACAGAGGGGTAGGCTGTGTTGAAGAAGCCGGAAGTCTACAGAAAGACCTGGACAGATTGGGAGAAGAGGTTAAGTATACAATGATGTATTTTGGTAGATGGAATAAAGGTGTAGACTATTTTCTAAATTGGGGAGAAAATTAAAAAATATAGGTGCAAAAGGACTTGGGTGTTCTGCATGATTCCCTAAAGGTTAACTTGCAGGCTGAGTCAGTGATAAGGAAGGCAAATGCAAAGTTAGCATCCATTTTGAGAGGGCGAATATAAAAGCACGGATGTAATGCTGAGGCTTGAAAGAGGCATTGGTCAGACTGTATTTCAAATATTGCTGGCTGTTTTGGGCCCTTTATCTCAGAAAAGATGTGCTGGTATTGAAGTGGGTCCTGTTCTCCAGAATCTAGTGATTCTTGAAAGATCATTTCTCAAACCTCCACAATCTTTTCAGCTCAGTCCTTCAGAACCCTGGAGTGTAGTCCATCTGGTTCAGGTGAATTATCTTCCTTCAGACCTTTCAGCTTCCCAAGTGCCTTCTCCTTTGTGATAGCAACTGCATTCGCTTCTGCCCCTTGACACTCTCGAATTTCCAGCACACAGCGACTTCACAATGAAGACTGATGCAAAACACATGTTAAATTCATTCGCTATTTCTTTGACCCCTCCCCCATTACTACCTCTCCAGCATCATTTTCCAGTGCTCCAATATGCACTTTTATCTCTCTTTTACTCTTCAAATATCTTGAAAAAAAACACACTTTTGGTATCCTGTTTGATAATATTGCCTAACTTCTCTTCATATTTAATCCTTTCTCTCCTTATGGCTTTTTAGTTGCTTTCTCTTGGTCTTAAAAAACATCCTAATCCTCTAACATCCGACTAGTTTTTGCCATATTAAATGCCCTCTCTTCCCTTTATACTGTCTCTGACTTCCCTTCTCAGCTACAGTTGCAACCTCATCACTTTGGAATATGTCTTCATCTTTGGGATGTATCTTCCCTGTGCCTTCCAAATTGTTCCCAGAAACTCCAGCCATTGATGTTCTACCATCAACCCTGCTAGTTTCGCCTTCCAATCAACTTTGGTTCGTTCTTCTCTCATACCTCTGTAATTGCCTGTACTGCACTATAATACTGTTACATCTGACTTTATCTGCTCCCTCTCAAACTGCACGGTGAGTCCTATCATATTATGATTACTGTCTCCTGAGGGTTCCTTAACTGAAGCTGAGACCCCCCCCCCATCTAAAATGCCATCTCGTGGACAGTCTACAAATTCTCTTGGGATCCAGCACCAGCCTGATTTTCTCAATCTATCTGCATATTGAAATACAGTACCCCATGACTATCGTAACTTTGCCCTTTTTACATGCATTTTCTATCTTGCATTGTAATTTGTGTCCCACATCTTGGCTACTGGTTGGAGGCCTGTATATAACTCCCATTAGGATAATTTTACCCTTGCATTTTCTTAATTCCAACCACAAGGATCCTCCATCTTCCTATTCTATGTCACCTCTTTCTAACGATTTGATTTCATTTTTTACCAACAGGGTCACCCCACACACACCCTCCGCCTAGCTGTCTGTCCATACAATACAATGTGTTAAGCTCCCAACTATGATCTTTCGGCCACAACTCAGTGATGCCCACAACATTGTACCTGCCAATCTCTAAATGCACTACAAGATCATGAATGGGCAAAAAGGTGGCAGGTGGAATATAGTGATGAGAAATGTACATTAATGCAAATTGGTAAAATGGACAGTAGTTCAGACTATTACCCAAATGGGGAGAAAATTCAAACATCAAAGGCGAAGGCACAAATCAGACAGCACTTGGAGTATTGTCAACAGTTTTGGGCCCCATATCTCAGAAAGGATGTGTTGTCATTGGAGAGATTCCAGGGGAGATTCACAAGGATGATTCTGGGAATAAAGGGGTTAACATATGAGGAGCGTTTGGCAGCTCACTGGAATTGAGAAGAATGCAGGAGGGGCTCATTGAAACCTACCGAATGTTGAAAAGACTAGATAAAGTGGATGTGGAGAGGATGTTTCCTATGGTGGATAACACAGATATATGATTTTTTTTAAATTTAAAGGTCGGGAAACTGAAATTAGTTTTACATTTAAATAAAATCATGCTAGCTTCAGTCATCATCAAAAGATGCTCGATTTGAGGTGATTTAAAAAGTGAGCAGGACCTTTTGGGACTTTTCAGAGGGCTTCAGTTAATGTGAATATTCGCTTGCTTCGAGATAAGGCAGCATGAGAATTACAAAGAATTCACGGCCTTTCTGGACTTTAGAATTGGCTTCAGTTATCACGATCTATTAGGTATCAATAAAACGAAGGTTGGTTTAAGTGGAACGGCCATTGTGCAAGTGGGCCAGTGTTAGACAGGAGGGTTTGAGGTTTTGGGTCAAGAGGCTTAGGAATGAAGAAGCAAAGGCCTCTCCATTTCTAGTACGTTTATTTCTTTGCAATACACATAAAATGCTGAACGAACACAGCAGGCCAGGCAGCATCTATGGAAAAGAGTACAGTCGATGTTTTGGGCCAAGACCCTTCTGCAGGAAAAGATGGGTCAAAGGATGGAGCAGTTTCTGTACAGGTAGATACAGTGAGTAGAGAGACTGAGAAGGAACGGACAGTTGATAAAGCAAAATTGCAGTCAGTGGGATTGGTTGAAGTGTGTCTATTTTAATGAAAGAATCAGGAACACGGCTGATAAACAGCAAGTATCGGTCAGTACATGGAACTACGATGTTGTGGTCATTATGGAGACTTGGCTGTCACAAGGGCAGGAATGGCTGCTGGATGTTCTGAGGTTTAGATGTTTTAAAAGAGACGGAGGGATGTAAATGAAGTAATGGCATTGCTATTCAGGAATAATATCACAGCTGAAGAAAGGGAGGACGTTCTGGAAGGATTGTCTATTGAGTCAGTGTGGGTAGAAGTCAGAAACAGGAGAGAGAAATCACTCCACTTGGGGCTATTCGATGGACCCCCTCCCCCAATAGCAACAGGGACATGGAGGAACAGATCAGGAGGCAGATTTTGGAAAGGTGTGAAACTAACAAGGTTGTTCTCATAGAGGACTTCCCTAATATAGATTGGCAGCTCCTTAGTGCAAAAGGTTTGGATAGGGCAGAATTTGGTAGCTGTGTCATAGAAGGATTCTTGACACAGGCCAACTAGAGAGAATATATTGGATTTGGTGTTGGGTAATGGACAAGGTCAAGTGTCAGATCTCTCAGTGGGAGAGCATTTTGGAGACTGTGACCACAACACCCTGACGTTTATTATAGCCTTGGACAGGGAAAAGAACAGACAGTATGGTAAAGTATTTAACTGGAGGGGGGCAGTAACTATAATAATTTTAGGCAAGAACTGGGGAACATAAATTGGAAACAAATGTTCTCAGAGAAATGAGCAATAAAAATGTACAGGTTTTCAGGGTTCTGGATAAGTTTGCCCCATTGAAGCAGGAAAAGGATGTGGGTGGAGGAACCGTGGCTGAAATGAGATGTGGAAGATCCATCAAAAGGAAGTGAGAAGTTTAGTTAAGGTTGAGGAAGCAAGGATCAGGCAAGGCTCAAGAGAGTTGTAAGGTGGCCAGAAAGGAGCTGAAGATGCACTTCGGCGAGCTAGAAAGGGGCATGAGAAGGCCTTGGCAAGTAAGATTAAGGAAAATCCCAAGGCGCTCCACACGTATATGAAGAACAGGATGGCCAGAGTAAGGGTAGGACTGATCAGGGTTAGAAGAGGAATCATGCCTGGAGTTGAAAGAGGTAGGGGAGGTCCTTAATGAATACTTTGCTGATATACTTGACATTGAGTAAGGGGATGTACTAGATTTTTTGAAAATCATCAGGATAGACAAGTTATTGGGGCCCTACAGGATATAAAAGGGAAGAGATTGCTGAGCCTTGGTGATAGTCTTTGTGTCCTCACTGTCCATGGGAGTTCTACTAGATGACTGGAGGGTGAAAAATATTGTTCATTTTTTCAAGTGAGAGAATGGGGATAAACCTGGCAATTAAAGACCAGTGAGTCTTCAGTGGTGGGCAAATTATTGGAAAAGGTTCTTAGAGACAGGGTTATAAGTATTTGGAGAAGCGTAGTCTGATTAGCTATAGTCAACATGGCTTTGTGAGGGGCAGGTCATTCCTCAAGAGTCTAATTGAATACTTTGAGGATGTGACAAAGCACATTGATGAAGGTAGAGCAGTGGATGTGGTGTACACTATATGGATTTTTGTGAACCATTTGATAAAGTTTCCCATGGTAAGCTGATACAGAAAGTCAGGAAGCATGGAATCCAGGAAAACGTGGCTGTGTGGATAGAGAGCTCCTACACCCTGTCCGCCAGAAAAAGCAGGATCTCCCAGTGGCCACCTATTTTAATTCCACTTCCCATTCCCATTTCGACATGTCTATCCATGGCCTCCTCCACTATCATGTTGAGGCCACACTTTGGTTGGAGGAACAATATATTCCGCCTGGGTAGCCTCCAACCTGATGGCATGAACATCAGTTTCTCGAACTTCCAGTATTGCCCTCATCTCCTTCACTATTCCCCAGCCCCTTTTCCCTCTCTCACATCTCCTTGCCCACCCATTGCCTCCTTCTGGTGTTCCTCCCCCTTTTGTTTCTTCCATGGCCTATTGTCCTCTACTATCAGACTCCCTCTTCTCCAGCCTTGTATCTCTTTCACCAATCAACTTCCTAGCTCTTTACTTCATCCCTCTCCCTTCATGTTTCACCTATCACCTTGTGTTTCTCTCTCCTCTGCCCCCTCTTTAAAATCTATTCCTTGGCATTTTTCTCCATTTCTGCTGAAGTGTTTTGGTCCAAAACGTCAACTGTACTCTTTTCCATAAATGCAGTCTGGCCTGTTGAGTTCCTCCAGCATTTTGTGTGTGTTGTGTAGTTAGAGAATTGGCTTCTCTATGGAAGGCAGATGAAGCTTATTCTGCCTGGATGTTGGTGACCAGTGGTTTTCTCCCCTGCTCTTTATAAGTGACTTGGATGAGGACGTGTAAGGATAGATTAGTAAGTCTGCAGATGTCATAAAGGTTGGTGAAGTTGTGGATAGTATGGAGGATTGTTGTAGGTTGCAGAGCTGGGATGAGAAATGGCAAACAGAGTTCAACCTTGAGAAGTGAAGTGATTGATTTAGGAAGGTCAAATTTAAAGACAGAATACAGGGACAGAAGACATGACCTGCCCTGCACAATGCCATGCTGAATGTCCCGATTAAGTCAATGCTTTTCCAGATGTGAGTAAATTCTTGGAGTTGTGTATAGTGTAGAAGGTTGTTGTAGTTTACAACAGTACATTGACAGGATTCACAGCTGGGCTGGGAAGTGGCAGATGGAGTTCAACTCAGAAAAATGTGAAATGATTCTTTTTGGAAGGTTGAATTTGAAGGCAGAATATAGGGTTAATGGCAGGAGTGTTAAGGAACACAGGGATCTTGGGGTCCACATCCATAGATCCTTCAAAGTTGCAGTGCAAGTTGATAGAGTGGTTAAGAAGCCGTATAGTATGCTGGCCTTCATTAGTTGGGGAATTGAGTTCAAGAGCCATGAGGTAATGATTCAGCTCTATAAAACCCTGGTTATACCACACTTGGAATATTGTGTTCATTTCTGGCCACCTCATTATAGGAAGGATGTGGAAGCTTTAGAGAGGGTGCAGGATGCTGCCTTGATTAGAGGGCATGTTTTATGAAGCTAGGTTGAGTGAGTTGAGGCATTTCTCTTTGGAGTGTAGGGGATGAGAGATGACTGTTAGGGGTGTACATGATGATAAATGCATATATCAAGTGGACAGCCAGAGTTATTTTTCCCAAAGCAGAAATTGCTAATGCAGGGAGGCATAGCTCTAAGCTGATTTGTTAGAAAGTATAGGGGGAATATCAGAGGTAATTTCTTTACACAGAGTGGTGGGTGTGCAGAATGCCCTGCCAGGTGTGATGGTAGAGGCAGATACATTAGGGGCATTTAAGAAATTCTTGGATTGGCACATGGATGACAGAAAATGGAGGGCTATGTAGGAGGGAAGGCTTAGATTAACCTTGATTAAAAGGTCAACACAACATAGTTGGCCTAAAGGCCTGTACTGTGCTGTAATGGTCAATGTTCTATATGAGATCATTGTCGCCATGTCAAGAATAACGTTGGGGGTCAAATTTTGGAGCAATGGCGACCTGACTTTCCCACAATGCTGCGCGGCGGTGCAAGTGCCCTACTTATTGAAAGATTGAGCCGAATAGATGCGGCTGGAAGCCATTTGCACTTTTCTGCCTCTTTTTCCCCTTTCTGTATCCCACCCCTCTCTTTCTCTACGTTGAGCCGCTGATTGCAAGGATGGGCATTGCTTGCAAACTAAAACCAAAGCGGGAAGGAGAGAGAAAGCGAGCTGCTGAATAGCCACGCAGCAATGGCAGCGTGAGTGGACAAAGGGCGGCAGGAGGCGCCGCTGCCGCGGCCAGGGAGGGGTACGACCGTTTAGCCTGCTGTGTGCGGCGGGCTCCCCCTCCGAAGCCCCAACGCTGACCGCACTGATCCAGCGCAGGGGCACACGCTTCCCCCTGCCCGTTACACGTACACGCACCCCCTCCGCACCACACTAGCACCCTCCCTTCGTGCACGCCCATGTTCCACGCGCGCACCCTCCCCTCGTGCAGGCGCAGACATTCCTGTTCCACACCCACATCGCTGTCAATTGCACACGCCCACCCTTCCCCTCGGGGTTGAACACAAATTCGGCCCCGTTGCACGTCCTCACACTCTTGCACACCCACTCTTCCCCTCAATCACATGTTTGTCTTCTGCCCCTCCCTCAACTGACTCGATGTGTGCGTGTGCACGTACTGTCGCTGTGCACGCTCACTCCATCTCAGGACAACCCTCTGCCCCAGGGTCTCTCCCCTCTCTGTTGCATCATCGTCTGCTTTCTCCACTCAGTCTCCCTCCCACCCCACCTCTTTAATCCTTTGCCCCCCACTCAACCCCTTCCCCATCTCCTGCCCCCACCTCCCTTCTCCCCAATCCCTGTACGCTGCCCTGCAAGGCTATCCCGTGTAAATCTGCCTGCTTCCGTGAGAGCCCCAGATATCACAGTGACCGTGGTGTGAGAGGCTTCTAACCTTCACTCCCCAGACAGAAGGGCGGAGTGGGTCCACAAGGCTGCAGGTTAAAGTGGTGGCTGGAGACCCCCGACCAGTCTGAACGAAGAAGCAGAGACCACCTGCCGCCACTTAGCTCCATTACTCTGCTCCTGCCAGTGTTCATTTCCCACTGTCCTCTATCAATCCCCAACTGATGCCACTGCCCCAGTCTCCCACTCTCCCCGATAGTCCCATGTCAGTCCCCAAACTAGAATCATTCAGCAAGAAAACAGGCCCATCAGATCAACCTGACTCTGCCAACTATATTGGGCAGCAAGGTCCCATCGGCCTGCATTTGGCTCATAGACAGAGATGGAGGAGATCTTAAATGGATTTTTTGCATCTATATTTACTTGGGAGACAGACACACAGTCTGTAGGACTGAGGCAAAAATGTAGTGAGATCATGGGCTGCATCCAATTATGGAATAGGAGATGCTTGGCTGTTTTAAGCCATTTTAGAGTAGATAAATCCCCAGGGCCCGACGAGGTGTCCCCTTAGACCTTGCAAGAGGCTAATGTAGAAATTTCAGGCGGTACAGAAGTATTTAAAGCATCCTTAACCACAGGTGAGGAGGTGTAGACAGCTAACGTTCTATTGTTCAAGAAAAGCTGTAAGAATAAACTGGGAAATTACAGGCCTGGTGAGCCTGATGTCTAAATTATTGGAAGGTAGTCTTAGCAACAGAATATACAGGTATTTAGATAGACAAGGCCTAATTAGCAAAGGTTAACATGGCCTTGTGTGTGGTAAGTGGTAAAGAGGTTACAAATAAGGTTGATAAAGGAAATGTAGTAAACATTATCTTAAGTGGACTTTAGTAAGGCTAATGGTGTGCCACAGGGAGCAGTAATGGGCTCACTGTTGTTTCTCATTGGTATGAATGATTCAGATGACAATCTCATAAACTGAATCAGCAAATTTGTAGATGATACTAATATCGGATGCATAAATGGACAGGGAGGAAGACTATCAAAGCTTGTAGCATGACATGGACCGGCTGGAAAAATGGGTGGAATTTAATGCAGACAAGTGTAAGGTGTTGCACTTTGGCAGGACAAATCAGGGTAGGACTTGTACAATGATAGTGTTGGAGAACAAAGAGTTCTGGGAATACAGGTCCATAATTCCTTGAAAGTGGTATCACAGGTAGATAATGTTGTAAAGAGAACTTTTGCAATGTTGACCTTCACAATTCAGAGCACTGAGTACAGGAGTTGGCGAGTTATGTTGAAGACACTGGTGAAGCCATATGTGGAGTATTGTGTATAGTTAGAACATAGATTAATACAGCAGAGAAACAGGCCATTCAGCCCACAGTGTTGTGCTGAACCAGGTAAAAAGCAAATCAAAAACACCCAAACACTAATCCCTCCTACCTACACCACGTCCATATCTCTCCGTCTTCCTCACATCCATGTGTCTATCCAAACGTCTCTCAAAAGCCCCTGATCTATTTACCTCTACCACCACGCCAGGCAGCACGTTCCAGGCATCCACGACTCTCTGAGTAAAAAGACTTACCCCTCAGCTCCCCCTTAAACCTGCTGCTCTCGTCTTCAGTGCATGCCCTCTGGTATTAGACATTTCAACCCTGGGAAACAGATACTCTCTGTCCACTCTGCCTATGCCTCTCATAATCTTGTAAACCTCCCCTCAACCTCCAGAGAAAACAACCCAAGTTTATCCAACCTCTTGTGATAGGACAATCCCTCTAAACCAGGCAGCATCCTGGTTAACCTCTTCTGCACCCTCTCCGAAGCCTCAACATCCTTCCCATAGTGAGGTGATCAGAACTGTACACAATACCCCAGATGTGGCCGAACCAGAGGTTTATAAAGTTGCAACATAACCCGCTGACTTTTAAACTCAATGCCTCGACTAATAAAAGCAAGTATTCCATCAGCCTTCTTCACCATCGTATTTATTTGTGCAGCTGCTTTCAGTGAGCTGTGAACTTGGATCCCAAGATCTGTCTCGCAGCAACACTGCTAAGTGTAATCTCCTTGTATTTGCCCCTCCGAGGTGCAACACCTCACATCTACCTGGTTGAAAATCCAACTGCTATGTCTCAGCCCATGTCTGCAACTGGTCTACATTGGCTGTATTCTTTGCCAGTCCTCTACACTATCTGCAACTCCACCAATCTTGATATCATCTGCAAATTTACTAACCCATCCATCTACATTTTCATCCAGGTCATTTATATACATACATCACAAACACCAGAGGTCCCAGCACAGATCCCTACAGAACTCCACTAATTACAGACGTCCAGCTTGAATAATTCCCTTCAACCACTACCCTCTGTTTTCTGTGCGCAAGCCAGTTCTGATCCCAAGCAGCCAATTCAGTGCAGGTCCCCTGCATCATAATCTTCTGGTTACCTGCCCATGAGGGACTTTGTCAAACACCTTACTAAAATTAATGTAGACAACATCCACTGTCCTACCCTCACCAATCTCCCTCTTAACCTTCTTTTAAAAAAAACTCAATCAAGTTGGTAAGGTAAGACCTGCCACGCAGGCTTTCCATAGTTAGGCCCTGAGCTTCCAAAGGCTCATATATCCTATCCCAAACATTTTCTCCAGCCATTTCCCAACAACTGTTGTGAGACTCATGGGTGTATAGTCCCCAGGATTTTCCCTTATACCCTTCTTAACTAGAGGTACAACATTAGCTACTTGCCAGTCCTCGGGGATCTCGTCTGTGGCCAGGGAGGATACATAGATACTGGTCAAGGGCCCAGCAATCTCGTCTCTTGCCTCTTACCTGGGACTTATCCACCTTAATACTTAATAGGAGGCCCAGCACTTCCTCCTTCCTGACCTCTAAATGCCCCAGTGTAGTTATATACTCAGCACTGATCTCCTGGTCCTCCATATCCTTTTCCTTGGTAAATACTGAAGCAAAGAACTCGTTAAGTACCTCACTCACGTTCTCTGCAACGAAGCAAATGTTCTCCTCCCTCCCCCCACCCCGCCACTTATCCTTGAGTGGTTTCACCCTCTGTCCAGTTATCCTCTTGCTCTTGATGCATGTAGAGAATGTCTTGGGATTTTCCTTAATGCTACTTGCCAAGGACTTTTCATGGCCCCTCCTGATTTTCCTAATTCCCGCCTATAGTTCTTCCCTGGCTTCTATATACTCCTCACATGCTTCATTTGATCCTAACTTCTGAACCTTTACATATTTTTTCTTTTTCTTCTCGACTAAATTCATCACCTCTCTGGACATCCAAGGTTTTCTTATCTTTCCATCTCCTTCCTTTCTTCTAACAGGAACATACCTTTCCTGTACTCTGGGCAATCGATCTTTAAGCTCCCTCCATATGTCTGAAGTGGATTTGCCAGAGAAAAGGTATTCCCAATTAATTCTACTTAGTTCCTGCCTGATGCCCTCGTAATTTGCCCTTCTCCAATTTAAAATTCTCCCAAAAGGACCAGACCCATCCTTATAGATAGCTGTTTTGAAAGTTGAGGAGTTGTGGTCACTGTTCCCTAACTGTTCACCGACTGAAAGGTCAGTCATTTGGCCAGGCTCGTTACTCAACACCAGGTCTAGTACGGCCCCTCCTCTTGCTTGACCATCCAAATATTGACTTAAGAAACCTTCCTGCATATACTTGACAAATTCAGCCCCATCTAAACCCCTTACACTACGAAGGCCCAGTTTATATTGGGGAAGTTGAAGCCTCCATGATAACAACCCTATTATTTTCACACTTTACCTTAATCTGATTACATACCTGTTCCTCAATGTTCTGGTGGCTATTGAGGCGTCTGTAGTACAATCCCATCAGTGCGATTGCACCCTCCCCATTCCTGAGTTCCACCCAAACGGATTCAATGTCTCACCCCTCCATTATTTCTCCCGAGTCCAGCTGTTGAATAGGTTAGGACGTTACTCGCTGGAGCATAGGAAGATGAGGGGAAATCTGCTAAAGATATACAACATTGTGAAGGGTACAATAGGGTATTTTAAGAGACTCCTGGATTAGTACATGGAGCTGAGAAAAATAGAGGGCTATGGGTAACCCGAGGTAATTTCTAAAGTAAGTACGTGTTCGACACAGCATTGTGGGCCGAAGGGCCTGTATTGTGCTGTAGGTTTTCTATGTTTCTATGTTTAGATACGATGAGTACTTGTAGGTGTGTTCTGAGGTTGGGTGAGAGTAGGACTAGACATTATAAGTTTAAAGTGAGAGTTGAAATGTCTAAGAGGAACCCGAGGGGTAACGTCTTTACTCAAAGGAACGAGCTGACAGCAAAAGTGGTGGGTGTGGGTTCAGTTTGGAGAAGTACATGGATGGGAGGGGTGTGGAAGTCTGTGGTCTGGGTGCAGGTCGATGGGATTCAGGTTAAATGAGACTAAATAGGCTGTTTCTGTGATGTAGTGTTCCATGACTTTATGACATCTAAACTATTTCTATGTTATAAACAATAAAGCCCTAGTACCGCCCTGAGGTACACCACCAGATACACGCCTCTCGTCCAAGAAAAGAACCCTCAACCATCACCCTCTGCTTCCGACCACTGAGCCAAGTATAAATCTGATCCACCTTCTCCCCCGCACTTCCCCTAGATCCCATGCATTCTAACCTTCCAGATCAGTTTGCTATGAGGGGACTTGTCAAAGGACTTGCTGAAGTCCATATAGACAATATCCACTGTCCTACCCTTGTCATTACCTCCTTCAAGAACTTCCAAGAGGTTTACCAAATGTAACTTCTCGTGTACAAAGCCATGCTGATTATCCCAAATCAGTCCCTGTCTCTCCAAATGTTGCTAGATTCTGTCCTTCAGAATCGCACCCAGCAACTTGCCCAACACCAGTATCAGACTCCCTGGCCTGTCGTTCTCTGCCTTCTTATTGTTGCACTTCTGGGTGGATAAGTCCCGAAGGCTGGATGGGATAATACTCTAGGTTATTGAGAAAGGCAAGAGATGAGATGTAAACAAGGTTGAAAGAGTGCAGAGAAAATTTACAAGCATATTGGTGAGTCTGGAGGACCTGAGTTATAAGGAAAAATTGAATAGTTTAGGATTTTATTCATTAGAACGTAGAAGATTGAGGGGAAAATCGAAAGAGGTGTACCCTCCCCCACCTGGGACAGTCCAACCATCTTTCGTTGTTTCTGCTTCCCAAGTAGAGCCCGGTCATTAAACGTGTGAAACCCATAGTGAAGACTATTAAGATCTGGCTGGAGGGTGCTGACTCTGCTCTCCAGCACACAGACTGGAGCACGTTTGCTGTCCATGCCACCACAGACTCTCAGATTAACATTGATTTATAGACCAACTCTGTCCTTGAGCACATCAACAAGTGTGTAGATAGAGTGACATCACAAAAACAAATAAAACTTTTCCCCAGTCAGAAACCCTGGATGAACAGAGAAGTTCGCCTCCTGCTCAAAGCCAGAGATTCAGCCTTCAGGTCTGGAGACCGGGAGGCTTACAGCTCAGCCAGGGCCAACCTGAGGAGGGGAATCTCTCAGGCTAAACACATTTACAAACAGAGAATCGAGGAGCATTTCAACTCCTCGGACCCCCGGCGCATGTGACATGGCATACAGATCATTACAGACTTCAAACCACCTAGCACTGTGCCCCCTTCCAGCTCTGATTCCCTCCCTGATGAGCTCAATTACTTCTACGCTCGCTTTGACCGAGAGAACAAGGAGGTCACCCTCAAGGCGGATCTCCCACCTGGTGAACTGCCTCTCTCACTTTCCACCTCCGATGTTCGCGCCACCCTGAGCAGGGTGAATGTATGGATGGAATACCTGGCCGTGTGCTCAGAGTCTGTGCAGGGCAGTTGGCCGGGGTCTTCACAGACATTCTTAATCTGTCCCTGGCCCAGGCAATTGACCCCACAAGCTTCAAAATCGTCACCATTGTGCCAGTGCCGAAGCATTCCACTGCCACGGGCCTGAATGACTTCCGTCCAGTTGCACTCACCTCCATCATTGCAAAGTGCTTTGAGAGACTGGTTCTATCACATCTGAAATCCTGTCTGCCCACTACCCTGGACCCCCATCAATTTGCCTATCGCACCAACAGGTGAACAGAGGACGCCATCTCCACGGCACTTCACTCTGCCCTGACCCACCTGGACAGCCCCAACTCTTACTTCAGAATGCTGCTCATTGACATTAGTTTGGCATTCAATACTGTGATCCCCTCCAAGCTGATTGCCAAACTTCGCCAGCTTGGTATCAGCTCATCCCTCTGCAATTGGACCTTGGACTTTCTGACTAACAGGCCCCAATCAGTTAAGTTAGACAACCTCTCCTCCTCCACTCTCACCCTGAACACCGGCGTGCCTCAAGGCTGTGTGCTGAGCCCTCTTCTGTACTCCCTTTTCACCTATGACTGCGTTCCTATACATGGTTCTAACTCCATAATCAAGTTCGCAGATGACACCATGGTGGTTGGCCTGATCAGAGGGGATGACGAGATGGCCTACAGGGATGAGGTCCAGCACCTGGCCGCGTGATGTGCTGACAACAACCTGGCCCTTAACACCCAGAAGACCAAGGAGATCATTGTGGACTTCAGGCATGCTAGGAGCCACACTCACGTCCCCATTAACATCAACGGAGCTGTAGTGGAGCATGTATCAAGCTTCAAGTTCCTTGGTGTCCACATTTCCGAGGATCTCACCTGGTCCCTGAACTCCTCCATCCTGATCAAAAAGGCGCAACAGCGCCTTTATTTCCTGCGGAGCATCAAGAAAGTTCACCTCTGTCCCAGGATACTGACGGACTTTTACCGCTGTACCATTGCGAGCATACTCACCAACTGCATCTCAGTGTGGTATGGCAATTGTCCCGTATTGGACCGCAAAGCACTCCAACGTGTGGTGAAAACTGCCCAGCGGATTATCGGCACCCAACTGCCCACCATTGAGAATATCTACCATAAACGCTGCCTGGGCAGGACGAAAAGCATTATCAGGGATGCATCTCACCCTAACCATGGACTTTTTACTCTCCTCCCATATATTTCTATTTGTCACTTACTTTTAGATTAGATTAGATTCAACTTTATTGTCATTGTGCCGAGTACAGATACAAAGCCAATGAAATACATTTAACATCTGACCAGAAATGCAAAGAATAGTGTTATTTACAAAATAACTGCGAATAAAAAAAGTGCTACAGCACACAAATATAAAAGTACTGAGACAGTACAATATGGGTGCAATACTGCTTAGCACTGTGATGTGAGGTTCAGCAGGGTCACAGCCTCGGGGAAGAAGCTCTTCTTGTGCCTGCTGGTGCAGGAGCAGAGGCTCCTGTAGCGCCTACCGGATGGGAGGAGAGTAAAAAGTCCATGGTTAGGCTGAGATGCATCCTTGATAATGTCTTTCGTCCTGCCCAGGCAGCGTTTATGGTAGATGTTCTCAATGGTGGGCAATTGGGTGCCAATAATCCGCTAGGCAGTTTTCACCACACGCTGGAGTGCTTTGCGGTCCGATACGGGACAATTGCCGTACCACACTGAGATGCAGTTGGTGAGTATGCTCTCAATGGTACAGCGGTAAAAGTCTGTCAGTATCCTGGGACAGAGGTGAGCTTTCTTGATGCTCCGCAGGAAATAAAGGCGTTATTGCGCCTTTTTGATCAGGATGGAGGAGTTCAGAGACCAGGTGAGATCCTCGGAAATGTGGACACCAAGGAATTTGAAGCTTGATACACACTCCACTACAGCTCTGTTGATGTTGAGGGGGACGTGAGTGTGACTCCTGGCATGCCTGAAGTCCACAATGATCTCCTTGGTCTTTTATTCGCAGTTATTTTGTAAATAACACTATTCTTTGCATTTCTGGTCAGATGCTAACTGCATTTCACTGGCTTTGTATGTGTACTCGGCACAATGACAATAAAGTTGAATCTAATCTAGAATTATGAGGTGTGTAGATAGGGTAAATGAAAGCAGGCTTTTTCCACTGAGGTCGGGTGGGACTACAACTGAAGGTCATGGATTAAGGGTGAAAGGTGAAAAGTTTGAGATTTAAAAAGCAGAGCTTTGAGCCATTTTTCTTTGAGCTGGACAATCCACACCTGGGGTGCATGAAAAGAGCTACTTTTTAATCAGGGTGGCGATCGAGAATGTGAAGGCAGTTTTTCTGAGTTGAGAAGCAACCAATCAACTTAGAGTGGTTTTGACTCATCAGGCTTAGGCACCACCACGTTTGGGTGAGGTAGACTGTCTTCTAAGTTACTGTCTCTCTGTTCTTCTTTGTTCATTCCTCATCTGTATGGGCACAGTATAGTGAGAATGGCTGTGGGGCACCGAGCTGCAGCTCCTGAGAGAACACAATAAGAAACAGGAGCTCAGCTCAATGACCTTCGACATATGGTTAGGAAGGTTCAATCGTTAGGCATTAATATGGAAGTAGTAAAATGGATTCAGCAGTGGCTGGATGGGAGATGCCAGAGAGTAGTGGTGGATAACTGTGTGTCAGATTGGAGGCCGGTGTCTAGTGGTGTGCCTCAGGGATCTGTACTGGGTCCAGTGTTGTTTGTCATATACATTAATGATCTGGATGATGGGGTGGTAAATTGGATGAGTAAGTATGCAGATGATACTAAGATAGGTGGCGTTGTGGATAATGAAGTAGGTTTTCAAAGCTTGCAGAGAGATTTAGGACAGTTAGAAGAGTGGGCTGAAAGATGGCAGATGGAGTTTAATGCTGATAAATGTGAGGTGCTACATTTTGGTAGGACTAATCAAACTAGGACATACATGGTAAATGGTAGGGCATTGAAGAATGTAGTAGAACAGAGGGATCTAGGAATAATGGTGCATAGTTCCCTGAAGGTGGAATCTCATGTGGATAGGGTGGTGAAGAAAGTTTTTGGTATGCTGACCTTTATAAATCAGAGCATTGAGTATAGGAGTCGGGATGTAATGTTGAAATTGTACAAGGCATTGGTGAGGCCAAATTTGGAGTATTGTGTACAGTTTTGGTCACCGAATTATAGGAAAGATGTCAACAAAATAGAGGGAGTACAGAGAAGATTTACTAGAATGTTACCTGGGTTTCATCACCTAAGTTACAGAGAAAGGTTGAACAAGTTGGGTCTTTATTCTTTGGAACATAGAAGGTTGAGGGGGGACTTGATAGAGGTATTTAAAATTATGAAGGGGATAGATAGAGTTAACGTGGATATGCTTTTTCCATTGGGAGTGGGGGAGAATCAAACGAGGACATGAGTTGAGAGATAAAGGGCAAAAGTTTAGGGGTAACATAAGGGGGAACTTCTTTACTCAGAGAGTGGTAGCTGTGTGGAACGAGCTTCCAGCAGAAGTGGTTGAGGCAGGTTCGATGTTGTCATTTAAAGTTAAATTGGGTAGATATATGGACAGGAGAGGAATGGAGGGTTATGGGCTGAGTGCGGGTCAGTGGGACTAGGTGAGAGTAAGAGTTTGGCACAGACTAGAAGGGCCAAGATGGCCTGTTTCTGTGTTGAAGTTGTTATATGGTTATATGGGAGAACGAAGATGTGATGAGACAGGAGCTACAGGGAGGTAGTTACCTTTAGCTTGCAGAGGACAGGTAAATGTGTGACTATCAGAAGAAGGAGGGGAAATACACAACCAATGCAGAGTACACCTGTGACCATTTTCCTCAATAATAAATATATAACTTTAAATACTATTGAGGAGGTGACCTACCGGGGGTGGGGGGAGTGGTGCAGAGTGACTGGGTCTCTGGCACTGAGTCTGGGGCTGTGGCTCAGAAGAACAGAGAGGTGAAGAGGACTGCAGTGGTGATAGAAGATTCCTTAGTCAGAGGAACAGGGATGAGGTTCTGTGCGTGCAATAGAGACACCCAGATGGCATGTTGCCTCCCTGGTGCTGGGATCAGGGATGTCTCGGATTGGGTCCACGCCATTCTCAAGGGCAAGGGTGAGCAGCCAGAAGACATGATACATATTGGCACCAGTGACTCAGGTGGACAAGGTGAGGCGGACCGGAAGGGAGATTTTAGAAAGCTAGGTAGAAAGCTGAGAAACAGGGTCTCTGGTTAGTAGTCTCTCGATTGCTCCCGATGCCACATGCCAGGGAGGGTAAGAATAGGGTGATTTGGCAGGTGATCATGTGGCTGAGGAACTGGTGCAGGGGGCAGGGGTTCAGATTTATGAATCATTGGGATTTCTTCTGGGGAAGGTATGACCTGGACAATAGGGATGGATTACATCTGAACCTGAGGGGGTGGGGGTGGGGTCCAATATCCTTGCGGGCAGGTTGGTTAGAGTGGTTTGGATGGGTTTAAACTAATTTGGCAGGGGGTTGGGACTTGGTGTGATGGTGCTGAAGATGAGGAATTAGAATTTAGAATTTAGAATCTATTTAAATCTTACATCCATCTCACAATGTGAGGGAGTAAAAATCTTTGTGTTATGACTCTGTTGCAATGTACAGGCACGTGAGTTAAGAGTCTAATGGCTTGTAGAAAGAAGCTGTCCGGTAGCCTGTTGGTCCTGGTTTTAATGCTGTGGTACTGTTTGCCAGACGGAAGCAGCTGAAACAGTTTATGGTTGGGGTGACTGGTGTCCCCAATGATCTTCCAGCTGCTGTTTCTTTATACACCTGCTGCTGTAAATGTCCTCAATGGAGGGAAGTTCACACCCACAGATGTGCTGGGCTGTCTGTACCACTCTCTGCAGTGCCCAGCCATCAAGGTTGGTGCAGTTCCTGTACCAGACGGTGATACAGCCAGTCAGGATGATCCCAATGGTGCCCTGTAGAAGGTCTTGAGGATTTGGGGGCTCATGCCAAACTTCTTCAGTCGCCTGATGTGGAAGAGACGATGTTATGCTTTTTTTGCCACAAAGCTGTAGTTGGTTTACAAACAGGCAATGTGTAGTGAGGTCCCTGGCAAGGAGAGACAGATAACAGGGCAAACTTGCAGTCAACAGGATGACAAAAAGCAGACAAAATCAAAAAGGATGAATATAGGACTAAAGGATTTTTATTTGAATACACACAGTATACAGAATAAGGTAGATGAACGTGTAGCACAGTTACAGATTGGAAAGTAAGTTGTTGTAGTAATCACTGAATCATGGCTGAAAGAAGATTATAGCCGTGGGTTTAATGTCCAAGAATACACATTACATTGAAAGGATCGGCAGGAAGGCAGAGGGGTGATGTGGCTCTGTTGGTAAAAAAATGAAATCAAATCATTAGAAAGAGGTGACATGGGGTTGGAAGGTGTTGAATTGTTGTGGATAGAGCTAAGGAACTGCAAAGGTAAAAAGATTCTATGGGAGTTAGACACAGACCCCAAAATAGTAGTAAGGATATGGTCTACAAGTTAAAATGCGAGATAGAAAATGAATGCCAAAAGGACAATGTTACAAGTCATGGAGGATTTTAATATGCAGGTAGATTGGGAAAATCAGGTTGATGCGGGATTCCAAGAGGGGGAATTTCTAGAATGTCTTTGAGATGCTTTTTAGAGCAGTTCATGATTGAGCCCACGAGGTGGTCAGCTGCGCTGGATTAGGTCATGTGTAATGAACTGGAATTGATTACAGAGCTTAACTAATAGAGCCCTTCAGGGTAAGTGTTAATATGATCGAATTCACCCTGAAATTTGAGAAGGAGAAACCAAAATTAGATAGAAACATAGAACATAGAAAACCTACAGCACAATACAGGCTCTTCGGCCCACAATGCTGTGCCTAACATGTTCTTACCTTAGAAATTACCTAGGGTTACCTATAGCCCTCTGTTTTTCTGAGTTCCATATACCTGTCCAGGAGTGTCTTAAAAGACCCTATCTACCTCCACCACCGTTGCCGGCAGCCCATTCCACGCAGTCACCACTCTCTGTGTAAAAAACTTACCCCTGACATCTCCTCTGTACCTACTCCCCAGCACCTTAAACCTGTGTCCTCTCATGCTAGCTATTTCAGCCCTGGGGAAAAAAAAGCGCTGACTACCCACACGATCAATGCCTCTCACATCTTATACACCTCTATCAGGTCACCTCTCATCCTCCGTCATTCCAAGGAAAAAAAGCCAAGTTCACTCAGCCTATTCTCATAAAACATGCTGCCCAATCCAGGCAACATCCTTGTAAATCTCCTCTGTACTCTTTCTATGGTTTCCACATCCTTCCTGTTGTGAGGTGACCAGAACTGAGCACAGTACTCCAAGTGGGGTCTGACCAGGGTCCTATATAGCTGCAACATTACCTCTCGGCTCCTAAACTCAATCCCACGATTGATGAAGGCCAATACACCGCGTGCTTTCTTAACCACAGAGTCAACCTGTGCAGCAACTTTGAATGTCCTATGGACTCGGACCCCAAGATCCCTCTGATCCTCCACACTGCCAAGAGTCTTACCATTAATACTACATTCTGCATCATATTTGACTTACCAAAATGAGCCACCTCATACTTGTTTGAATTGAACTCCATCTGCCACTTCTCAGCCCAGTTTTGCATCCTATTGATGTCCCGCTGTAACCTCTGACAGCCCTCCACACTATCCACAACACCTCCAACCTTTGTGTCATCAGCAAATTTACTAACCTATCTCTCCACTTCTTCACCCAGTTCATTTATAAAAATCACAAAGAATGGGGGTCCCAGAACAGATCCCTGAGGCAAACCACTGGTCACCAACCTCCATGCAGAATATGACCCTTCTACAACCAATCTTTGCCGTCTGTGGGCAAGCCAGTTCTGGATCCATAAAGCAATGTCCCCTTGGATCCCATGCCTCCTTACTTTCTCAATAAGCCTTGTCGAATGCCTTGCTGAAATCCATATACACTACATCTACTGCTCTACCTTCATCAATGTGTTTAGTCACATCCTTAAAAAATTCAGTCCGGCTTGTATGCACGACCTGCCTTTGACAAAGCCATGCTGACTACTCCTAATCATATTATGCCTCTCCAAATGTTCATAAATCCTGCCTCTCAGGATCTTCTCCATCAACTTCCCAATCACTGAAGTAAGACTCACTGGTCTATAATTTCCTGGGCTATCTCTACTCCCTTTCTTGAATAAGGGAAAAACATCTACAACCCTCCAATCCTCCGGAACCTCTCCCATCCCCATTGATGATGCAAAGATCATTGCCAGAGGCTCAGCAATCTCCTCCTTCGACTCCTACAGTATCCTGGAGTACAACTCGTCCGGTCCCGGTGACTTATCCAACTTGAAGCTTTCCAAAAGCTCCAGCACATTCTCTTTCTTAATATCTACTTGCACAAGCTTTTCAGTCTGCTGTAAGTGATCCCTACAATTGCCACGATCCTTTTCCATAGTGAATACTGAAGCAAAGTACTCATTAAGTACCTAATGTACCAGTATTACAGTGAAGTGAAAGAAATTACAGAGGCATGAGAGAGAAGCTGGCCAGAATTGATTGGAAAAGAACGCTGGCAGGTATGACAGCAGAGCAGCAATGGCTGGAATATCTGAAAGCATTTCGGAAGGCACAGGATATATACATCCCAAAGAGGAAGAAGTATTCTGAAGGCAAGATGATACAACCATGGCTAGTACGGGAAATTAAAGCCAACATAAAAGCCAAAGAGAGAGCATATAATGGAGCAAACATTAGTGGGAAGTTAGATGATTGGGAAGCTTTTTAAAACCAATAAAAAGGCAACTGAATTTTTTTTTAGAAGATAAAGATGGAATATGAAAGTAAGCTAGCCAGTAATATTAAAGTGGATACCAAAATTTTCTTCAGATACATAAAGTGTAAAACTGTGGCAAGGGTGGATATTGGACCAATGGAAACTATGCTGGAGAGGAAGGAATGGGGGACCAGGAAATGGCAGACAAACTGAGTAATTATTTTGCTTCAGTCTTCACTGTGGGAGAATGCGTGCAGTATGGTGGAAGTTCCAGGTGTCATGGGGCATGAAATGTATGAAGTTACTATAAATAGAGAGAAGGTTCTTGGGAAACTAAATGGTCTGAAGGTAGATAAGTCACCTGGACCAGATGGTGTACACACCCAGGGTTCTGAAAGAGGTGGATGAAGAGATTCTGGAGGCATTAGTAATGATTCCAGAAGACTAATAGGATGGTTCCAGAAGACTGGAAAATTGCAAATATCACTCCAGTCTTCAAGAAAGGAGAAAGGCAGAAGAAGGAAATTATAGCCAGTTAGTCTGACCTCAGTGGTTAGGAAGATGTTGGAGTCAATTGTTAAGGATGTGGTTGAGGGGTACTTGGAGGTACGTGATAAAATAGGCCATAGTCAGCATGGTTTTCTCAAGGGAAAATCTTGCCTGACAAATCTCTTGGAATGCTTTGAAGAAGTTACAAGCCAGTCAGACAAAGGAGAATCGGTTGATGTTGTATATTTGGATTTTCAGAAGGCCTTTGACAAGGTGCCACACATGAGGCTACTTAACAAGCTATGATCCCATGGTATTACAGGGAAGATTCTAGCATGGATAAAGCTGTGGCTGATTGGCAGGAGGCAAAGAATGGGAATAAAGGGAGCCTTTTCTGGTTGGCTGCCAGTTGACTAGTGGTGATCCACAGTTTTGGGACCAATTCTTTTCATATTATATGACTATGATTTGAATGATGGAATTGATGGCTTTGTGGCCAAGTTTACGGATAATACAAAGATCAGTGGAGAGGCAGGTAGTTTTGAGGAAGTAGAGAGGCTACAGAAGGACTCAGAGAGATTATCTGAATGGGCAAAGAAATGGCAGATGAAATACAGTGTTGGGAAGTGTATGGTCATGAACTTTAGTAGAAGAAGTAAGAGTAGATTATTTTCTAATTGGAGAGAAAATTCAAAAATCCATGGTGCAAAGGGCCTTGGGTCCCAGTGTAGGATTCCCTAAAGGTTAATGTGCAGATTGAGTCAGTGGCCAGGAGGGTAAATGCGACAATGGCATTTATTTCAAGAGGACCAGAATATAAAAGCAAGAATGTAATGTTGAAGCTTTTTAAAGCACTCGTGAGGCCTCAGTTAGAGTATTGTGGGCAGTTTTAGGCCCATTATCTAAGAAAGGTTGGGCTGACATTGGAGAGGGTTCTAAAGAGGTTCACGAAAATGTTTCCAGGATTGAAGAGCGTTTGATGGCTTTGTTGCTATATTCATTAGAATTCAGAACAATGAGGGGTGACCTCACTGAAACCTATCAAATAGTGAAAGGCCTTGATAGAGTGGATGTGGAGAGGTCATTTCCTCTGGTGGTAGAGTCTAACTCCGGAGGGCACAGCCTCAGAATAGAGGGATGTCCTTTTACAGCAGAGATGAGGAGGAATTTCTTTAGCCAGAGAGTGGTGAATCTGTGGAGTTAGTTACCACAGGCAGCTGTGGAGGCCAAGTTATAGGGTATATTTAAGGCAGAGGTTGATGAATACTTGATTGGTCGGGGCATGGAGGGATATGGAGAGAAGGAAGGAGATTGGGGCTGAGAGAGAAAATGGATCAGTGATGTTGAAATGGCAGAGCAGACTCGATAGGTCAGATGGTCTAATTCTGCTCCTATATCTTATTGTCTTATGGTATAACCTATTCAACCTTTCCTTATAACTCAGGTCATCAAGCCCCAGCAATATCCTTGTAAATTTTCTCTGCACTCTTCAAATCGTATTTACATCTTTCCTGTGGGTGGGTGACCAAAACTACACACAATACTCCAAATTAGGCCTCACCAACATCTGATAAAACTTCAACATAACATCCCATTTCCTGTACCCAATACTTTGTTTTATGAAGGCTAATGCATTAATAGCTTTCTTTATGACCCTAGCGATCTGTGATGCTACTTTCAATGAATTATGCACCCGTATTCCCAGATCCCTTTGTTCTACCGCACTCCTCAGTGCCCTACTGCTCACCTGTAAAACCTATCTTGGCTGGCCCTCAGAAAGTGCAACACCTTGCACCTGTCTGCATTAAATTTCATCTGCCAATTTGCACCCCATTTTTCCAGCTGGTTTGAATACTGCTGCAAGCTCTGATAGTCTTCCTTGCTGTCCATCACACCCCCAATCTTAGTGACATCCACAAATGTGCTGATCCAGTTGACTACATTAGCATCCAGATCATTGATACAGATGAGAAACATTAACGGACCCAGCACCGATCCCTGTGGCAACAATAGTCACAGGCCTCCAGTCAGAGAGTCAACCGTCTTCCACCACTCTCTGGCTTCTCCCACAAAGCCAATGTCTAATCCAATTTACTACTTCACCTTGAATGCCAAGTGACTGGACTATCTTGACCAACCTCCTATGCTGGTCCTTGCCAAATGTCCTGCTAATATCCATGTAGACAACACCCATGACCTGGTCTTCATCCTTCATCGTAACTTCCTTGAAGACTTCTACAAGATTGGTTGGACACAACCTACCACACACAAAGCCATGTTGACTACCCCTAATCCATCCCTGTCTATCCAAATACTCATATATCTGGTCCCCTAGAATACCTTCCAATAACTTTCCCACTACTGACATCAGGCTCACCTGCCCATCATTTCCTCGTTTATTTTTAGAGCCTTTCTAAAACAACAGAACAACATTAGCTATCATCCAAACCTCCGGCACGGCACCTGTGGCTAAGGATATTTAATATCTCTGCTGGGGCCCCTGCAGTTTCTGTACCAGCTTCCCACAGGGTTCGAGGAAGCACCTTGTCAGGCTCTAGGGAATTATCCACTCTAATTTGCCTCGATGGCAAACACCTCCTCCTCTGTGATATGTGTGTGGTCCATGACCTTGCTGCTGCTTTGTCTCACTTCTATAGACATCTGCAGGTCAGGCAGCATCTATACAAACAAGTACAGTCTCCTGAGGAATAGCTGCAAACAAATGCATATAAGATCTCCCCTGTCTCTTTCAGCTCCATGGGCAGATTACCATTTTGTCCCTTGCTATCTTTTTGCTTTTAATACTGTACATCCTTTAGGATTCTCCTTCAGCTTGTCTGCTAGAGGATTTTCTTTTAACCCTCCTGACTTCTTTCTTAAGTGCTTTCTTGCATTTTTGTACTCCATAAGTACCTCGTTTGATCCTACCTGCCTATACCTGTTATGTGTCTCCTTCTTTTTCTTAACCAGAGCCTCAATATCACTCGAAAACCAAAGTTCGCTAAACCTCTTATCCTTGCCTTTTGTTACGACAGGATTATACAAACTCTGTACTTTCAAAATTTCACTTTTGAAGACTTCCTACTTACCAAGTACACACATAAAATGCTGGAGGAACCCAGCAGGTCAGGCAGCGTCTATGGAAACAAGTACGGTCGATGTTTTGGCCCAAAACCATTTGGCAGGACTGCTGAAGGGTTTCAGCCTGAAATGTCGACTGAACTTGTTTTTATAGATGCTGCCTGCCCTGCTGAGTTCCTCCAGCATTTTGTGTGTGTTGCTCGGATTCCCAGCATCTGCAGATTTTCTCTTGTTTGAGATTTGATTACCAAGTACACCTCTGCTAGTCCGAGTCCACACTTACTAGATCCTTTCTGATACCACTAAAATTGGCCTTTCTCCAATTCAGAATATCACCCTGAGGATCATACCTATCCTTCTCCATAATTACCTTGAAACTAATGGCATAATGATCACTAGGTGCAAAGCGTTCCCCTCCACAAACTTCTATCACCTGCCCTGTCTCACTCCCCAATAGGAGATCAAGTATTGCAGACTCTCTCACTGGGACTTCTATGTACTGAAACTTTCCTGAATACATTTGACAAACTTTGTCCCATCTAATTCTTTTACAATACATGGAAATCTACAACACATTACAGGCCCTTCGGCCAACTATATAGAGCCGACGATGTAACCTACTCTAGAGACTGCATAGAATTTCCCTCACAAATAGCACTCTATTTTTCTAAGCATGTACCTATCTGAGAGTCTCTTAAAAGACCCTATCATATCCCCTCCGCCACCATTACTGGCAGTGTATTCCATACACCCATCAGTCTCTATATGAAAAACTGAACCGGACATCCCCTTGGTACCTATTTCAAGCACCTTAAAGCTATGCCCCGTTATGTTAGCCACGAGAGTCCCATTCAACATGTGGAAATTTGAAATTGCTATAATGACCTGATGTTTCTTGCGATGCGCTGCAAGTTGTCTACAAATTTGCCCCTCGAAATCCCACGGACTGTTGGTGTTGTAATGGAACGTGGTGGATGAGGTGAATCCAAGTGCAGGACACAGGCACGCAGATCGAGTTAGGATGCTTACACAGGCTTAAACACTGAACAGCAAACAGGAGGGATCTTGACATGGAGCCTTGACTCAGACAGACGGAGTCTCATAGGGAACAACAGGAATTCTGCAGATGCTGGAAATTCAAGCAACACACATCAAAGTTGCTGGTGAACGCAGCAGGCCAGGCAGCATCTCTAGGAAGAGGTACAGTCGACGTTTCAGGCCGAGACCCTTTGTCAGGACTAAATGAAGGAAGAGTGAGTAAGGGATTTGAAAGTTGGAGGGGGAGGGGGAGATCCAAAATGATAGGAGAAGACAGGAGGGGGAGGGATGGAGCCAAGAGCTGGACAGGTGATTGGCAAAAGGGAATACGAGAGGATCATGGGACAGGAGGTCCGGGAAGAAAGATGGGGGGGGGGACCCAGAGGATGGGCAAGAGGTATATTCAGAGGGACAGAGGGAGAAAAAGGAGAGTGAGAGAAAGAATGTGTGCATAAAAATAAGTAACAGATGGGGTACGAGGGAGAGGTGGGGCCTAGCGGAAGTTAGAGAAGTCGATGTTCATGCCATCAGGTTGGAGGCTACCCAGACGGAATATAAGGTGTTGTTCCTCCAACCTGAGTGTGGCTTCATCTTTACAGTAGAGGAGGCCGTGGATAGACATGTCAGAATGGGAATGGGATGTGGAATTAAAATGTGTGGCCACTGGGAGATCCTGCTTTCTCTGGCGGACAGAGCGTAGATGTTCAGCAAAGCGGTCTCCCAGTCTGCGTCGGGTCTCGCCAATATATAAAAGGCCACATCGGGAGCACCGGACACAGTATATCACCCCAGTCGACTCACAGGTGAAGTGTTGCCTCACCTGGAAGGACTGTTTGGGGCCCTGAATGGTGGTAAGGGAGGAAGTGTAAGGGCATGTGTAGCACTTGTTCCGCTTACACGGATAAGTGCCAGGAGGGAGATTAGTGGGGAGGGATGGGGGGGATGAATGGACAAGGGAGTTGCGTAGGGAGCGATCCCTGCGGAATGCAGAGAGAGAGGGGGAGGGAAAGATGTGCTTAGTGGTGTTATCCCGTTGGAGGTGGCGGAAGCTACGGAGAATAATATGTTGGACCCGGAGGCTGGTGGGGTGGTAGGTGAGGACCAGGGGAAACCTATTCCTAGTGGGGTGGCGGGAGGATGGAGTGAGAGCAGATGTACGTGAAATGGGGGAGATGCGTTTAAGAGCAGAGTTGATAGTGGAGGAAGGGAAGCCCCTTTCTTTAAAAAATGAAGACATCTCCCTCGTCCTGGAATGAAAAGCCTCATCCTGAGAGCAGATGCGGTGGAGACGGAGGATTTGAGAGAAGGGGATGGCATTTTTGCAAGAGACAGGGTGGCAAGAGGAATAGTCTAGATAGCTGTGAGAGTCAGTAGGCTTATAGTAGACATCAGTAGATAAGCTATCTCCAGAGACAGAGACAGAAAGATCTAGAAAGGGGAGGGAGGTGTCAGAAATGGACCAGGTAAACTTGAGGGCAGGGTGAAAGTTGGAGGCAAAGTTAATAAAGTCAACGAGTTCTCATAGGGAAACCTTGAAACCGGAGCTAAACCTAGAACAAACAGTTCTAAGCTGTCGGGAAACGTTAGTTATCACACAGGAAAAAGACCAACGATCTGGCAACTAGGGTTTGAAACGCCAGGATTCTTATACTGCAGGTCCTGGTGGAAACCAAGTGTGTCATCATCAAAGAAAATTAGAAGCAGTTGGGAAATTTACAGTCGGAACCATGGCACAGTCAAAGGAAATTAGAGGAAACTAGGGAATAAACAATCAGGACTGTGACGGTTGGCCTATAATATAATCCCATTTACGTGGTCATATCTTTTTATTCCTCAGTTACACCCAAAAAGTCTCGTTAATGGCTACAAAATCATAATTACAAGTGTTGATCCATGCCCTGTTCACCCTTCCACTTAAGAAGGCTGAGGATTCGATCTGAGATGTCCCTGACCCTGGCACCCGGGAGGCAGAGTACCATCCAGGAATCCTGTTCTCCATAGAACCTTCTTTTGGTTCCCGTAACTAATGAACCCCCTATCACCACAGCTTGCCTCTTCTCCCCCTTCCTTTCTGAGCCACGGAACCAAACTCAGTGCCAAAACTGCTGTGATTTTCCTCTGTCCGTCATTCCCCTACAACAGTATCCAAAGTGATATACCTGTTGTTGAGGGGTTGGCCACAGGGGTGCTCTGACTGACTGCCTATCCCTTTTTCTCCTCCTGATGGTCACCCAGTTATCTGTGTCCTGCACCCTGGGTGTAACTACCTCCCTGTATGTCCTATCTATCACCCCTTCAGCCTCCTGAATGATTCAGAGTTTATCCATTTCCAGCTCCAACTGCTTAACATGGTCTGTTAGAAGCTGCCCTGAGGTGTAGTCATCAGGAACACTGAAGGCCTCCATGCCTTCCCAATTCCCACAAGAAGAGCATTCTGCTATCCTGTCTGGCATCCCTGCTGCTCTGAATGTGCAAGAAGAAAATCACTCAGTCAGTCAGTGCGTGCGCGGCTATACACCTCCATCTTCTTCGATCTTGCGACTGCACCGAGTACAGCCTGTCCTCCAGTTTGTTCTCGCTGGCCGCCTTGGCACCGCCCGCCGCTGCCCCTGCTGAACTCAAACCCGAGGCCATGTCGGCCTCCAGCCACGGTCACTTCTTCGAGCTCAACCCTTTCTTAGTTGGAGGCCTTGGGCAGGTCCAGGCACATGGGCAAGCAGAATTAAAGGATAAATAACAAAAAATAATCTACTTATGGCCTTCACCTCTCCTCACCGAAGCCCTGATGAGCCAAAGCCTCAACTCCCCACTCTAGCATTGGCCCACACCCACAGTGGCCGCTCCCACATTGGCTGCTGTGCTTAACCTCTTTTCATTGGACTTTGCTAAGTGCCTAATTATGCACAATACAGTGTCTTGGGAACAGTAACGCACAAAATGTACTGATTGTGTTGCTTGCTTCTTCTAAACACACTCTCCCTCTGTGCAATCCAATGTCTCCTCGGGAAATGTGACACCTAAAATGTCAGTCTCAAACTAATCCAACTACCCCATTGTCTTTCCACATAGTTCTCAGATGATTTCAAATTAATTGCACTGCCCCCAGTCTCCCAGAGTCCTCTAACAACCTGAAACTATCTGTTCTGTCCCCACAGCGTGACACGAATTCCCAAACACATCCCGCTGTACCCATAGATCTGCATCGGTTCCAAATGAACCACTCTCTCTCCTCTGTTCCACGTCAGTTCTGTTATCCGACTGCCCTGTGTCCCTGTGATCCCGTCCTACCCCTCAGCGTTTGACACCATCTCTGTCTGATCAGCAGGAGGACGCAGGACCTGGTGCAGTGTGCTGGAGAAGGAGGTTCTCTTGGATGATCTGTTGTTGGGGAGTGGGGAGGGCTGCTCCTGGACAGGGTGGCTGCCTCCCCCAACCCTTACTCCACTATCCGCGCTCATGTCTTCAGCTGCTGTGCCAAGCTTCAGGTGCACACGGGTGAGTGCCCCGCATGTGCCAGGCAATTCAAGCAGGCCTGTAGTCTGCAGCGACACCAGTGGTAACGGGCTGCTTCAGTGTGGCTCCTGCTCCGACTGCTCTTGTGTCACCAGAGACCCACGTCGCCACTGCTGGGCCCCCGCCAGCGACCAGCCCTTCCAGCGCAGTGTCTGTCGCAATCACTTCAGCCAGCTGCCCGTGCTGGAGGAGCCGTGTCCCTGCTGCGCCATAAGCTTCCACGCCCGTACCCTCTCCTTTGCTTACCCTGACTGTGCCAAGGGCTTGGGCACTGCTGGCCAAATGCGCGTCACCAGTGGGTGCGGGACCCGGCTGTGCGCACAGTCCCTTCAACTGCAGTGTCTGCAGGAAGGCAAACACCCATACCAGCGAGCTGGCCAGGCACTAGCGAAACAACGAATGAGGGTGATGGGGTTGTCTCTTCCCCTCCCTCTCCCTCTTCCTCTCCCCAGAACCCAGCCGAGATTCAGAGAGAGATGCCCGACTCTGGAGGAAAGAGATAGAGAGCGTGAGAGATCCCACTTCAACAAAGGGAGAGAGAGAGACAGCCCGCCCGCCCGCCTGCCTGCCCCTGGTGCAGCGAGACCACCTGGTGATTCCCACCTTTGCTCGCGTCATGACCTCTGTACAGATCTTCAGCAATAAAGACTGAGCAGCATCTAACGTGCCTCTGTATGCCCCTCCACATTCTCATCCTCCCTACCCCTCCCACCACACCTTCCCTTCTCACTCTCTGTCCTCCCTCTCACAGTGTGGGAGTGGGATGTCCTGGGACAGGAGTTAGGGGTAGCAGGGTTAAAACTAACAGAACACCAGGATCCACAATCTACCCAAAGGCTCCGGCACACCACTGGTCACCGGAACTCCACTGGTCACGGGAACACCACTGGTCACTGGAACTCCATTGGTCACTGGAACTCCATTGGTCACGGGAACACCACTGGTCACCGGAACTCCACTGGTCACCGGAACTCCACTGGTCACCGGAACTCCACTGGTCACTGGAACTCCATTGGTCACGGGAACACCACTGGTCACTGGCAATCAATCAGAAAAGTCCACACATATTCCCACCCTTTGCCACCTCCCAGACAGCTTTCTTCTCTCTGTGCCAGTATATTTCCTGTAATACCTTGGCCTGTAGCTTGATAAGCAGCCTCATGTGTGGTACCTTCTGCAAATTTAAGTAAACAACATTCAATGTCTCTCTGCAGATGACATGAAGGTTGGTGGTGTTGTGGATAGTGTAGAGGGTTGTCTAAGATTGCAGAGGACATTGATAGGATGCAGAAGTGGGCTGAGAAGTGGCAGATGGAGTTCAACCCAGAGAAGTGTGAGGTGCTACACTTTGGAAGGACAAACTCCAAGGCAGAGTACAAAGTAAATGGCAGGATACTTGGTAGTGTGGAGGAGCAGAGGGATCTGGGGGTACATGTCCACAGATCCCTGAAAGTTGCCTCACAGGTAGATAGGATAGTTAAGAAAGCTTATGGGGTGTTAGCTTTGATAAATTGAGGGATAGAGTTTAAGAGTGGAGGGGTAATGATGCAGCTCTATAAAACTCTGGTTAGGCCACACTTGGAGTACTGTGTCCAGTTCTGGTCGCCTCACTATAGGAAGGTTGTGGAAGCACTGGAAAGGGTACAGAGGAGCTTTACCAGGATGCTGCCTGGTTTAGAGAGTATGCATTATCAGAGATTAAGGGAGCTAAAGCTTTACCCTTTGGAGAGAAGGAGGATGAGAGGAGACATGATAGAGGTGTACAAGGTATTAACAGGAATAGATAGAGTGGATAGCCAGCGCCTCTTCTCCAGGGCACCACTGCTCAATACAAGAGGACATGGCTTTAAGGTAAGGGGTGGGAAGTTTAAGGGGGATATTAGAGGAAGGTTTTTTACTCAGAGAGTGGTTGGTGCATGGAATGCACTGCCTGAGTCAGTGGTGGAGGCAGATACACTAGTGAAGTTTAAGAGACTACTAGACAGGTATATGGAGAAATTTAAGGTGGAGGGTTATATGGGAGGCAGGGTTTAAGGGTTGGCACAACATTGTGGGCCGAAGGGCCTGTACTGTGCTATACTGTTCTATGTTATCATGTGTCTCTAAGTACCTTGACACCTCATCCTTAATAATACAGTACACAGTAACATCTTCCCAACTACTGAAGTCAGGCTAACTGACCTATAATTTCCTTTACAACAAGAATTCTGCAGATGCTGGAAATTCAAGCAACACACATAAAACTCGCTGGTGAACGCAGCAGGCCAGGCAGCATCTCTAGGAAGAGGTACAGTCGACGTTTCGGACCGAGACGCATCGTCAGGACTAACTGAAAGAACAGCTAGCAAGAGATGCTGCCTGGCCTGCTGCGTTCACCAGCAACTTTTACGTGTGTTGCTTGAACTTCCAGCATTTGCAGATTTTCTCGTGTTTACCTCTGACATCTCCTCTGTACCTACTTCCAAGCACCTTAAAACTATGCCCTCTCGTGCAAGCCACTTCAGCCCTGGGGAAAAACCTCTGACTATCCACTTCGCCCTGACTCGGCAGCCCGTTAGCGCCTGATACCGCCTCTCTGTCCCATCAGCAGGCGGACAGAGCCGTCAATCCCCAGGATGGAGCAGAAGCTTCTATCGGAAGATCCGTCGCGGGATGCTAAGGAGTTTGAGGGTGTTCCCGGCAAAGACGGGGAGGGAGGGAGGGCAGACCCGCTGCGTCCCGGGCATGGTGCCGCCTCCTTGCCACTGCGCAGTCTGTGCTCGTGGCTTCACCAGCCGCTCGCACTTGGAGCTGCGCCTGCGGGTGCCCTGTCTGCGGAAACCGCTTCAACCGGACCAGCAACCAGCGCCACCGGCCGCTTAAGTGTGCCACATATCCTCGCCGTTTTTGCGTCACTGGAGACCCGCTGCGCCACTGCCGGGCCCATGCGGAGGAGTGCCCCTTCCAGTGCGGCGCCCGCGGCAAGCGCTTCTGTCGGTTAGCCGTGTTACCACTCGGGGGAGCGGCCCTGCCCGTGCGCCCGTTGCGCCGAACGCTTCCACGCTGCCAGCGAGCTGAACCGCTACGCCCGCACCCACTTCGGCGAGCGGCCTTTCGCCGAGCGCTTCTACACTAGGCGCGCACCGGAAGATCCACACCGGAGAGAGGCTCCTCGCCTGCCCGCCCCAACTGCATCAAGCGCTCCTGCGGCGGCACCAGCGGACCGACGACCCCAGTGCGCGAAGCCCTTTCACCTGTGGCGTCTGCGGCCGCACCTTCGCCCGCAACGGCGCGACTTGGTCGATCACCAGCGCTCGCATCGGTGAGGCGGAGGGTGGGGTGGTTGAGGGACAAGTGTTTCCCTCTCCCTCTCTCCGGAACCCACCACAGGGACAGAGAGAGTCGTCCAACTCCCGGGAAGAGAGGGAGACAGAGAGAGATATTCCTGTTCTGGGAGAGACCAGCCCCTGGCACAGGGAAACCACTCGAATGCTCCCACCATTCGTTCGCTCCCGTCAGCCTCCTGTCCGGATCTGCTGCGTTAAATACAGGCTGAGCAGAGTATCTCCACCATGCGTGTCCTAACGTGTCTCCGCCCATCATGGCGCCCCCTCCCCTCCCTCATCCTCTCCCCCTTCCCTCCCTCATCCTCTCCCCATCTAAAACCACCCCAGCCCTCCTCCAACTCCCAGACCAGAATGTCAAATGGTTGGAGCGTGGTGTCCTGGGACAGGGGTAGGGTGGGGTAGGGTGAGGGGTACAGATACAAACAGTAACACCATGTCCATAGTCTGCTCTTTAATCCCATCCCTTTCTTTGGAGGATCCTGTCGGAGAGAATTGCTTATGCCTGCTCTCCGTAACTCCTGGGCGCCTTGGGGTGGGTGGGGGGGAAGCTGGAAGAGGCAAACCCTCACACAGCCCCAAGTGATCGACGAGTGGAGCCTCCGCAGTCCGGTGTGACGGGGGGAGTTTCAGCCTGGGTAGAGAAGAGAGCGGTGCTCAGATCGGAGAGGATACAATCGGTGGGACAGAGCGCGGAGATCCGTCAGCCGGACTGACCTGCAGAGCTGCTGCCCACAATCCTGACCGCCACTCCTTGTTCCTCGAGTGGAGCCACAGGACGATTCCAAACAAGGTGACGATAATCACCCCCATGGTCAGTGTGATGCCTATCGCAGTCGCCATTCCGTGGACACTCTCCTGGACTGGAAAGGATAGCACAGAACGATCCCAGTAAAAAACTACTGTCCGCACAACCATCGGACCCCGCCCCTTCTCATTCACTTCCATTGTCCACACTCCCAACGGACCCAACCCTTCTCATTCACTTCCATTGTCCACACTCCCAACGGACCCAACCCTTCTCATACACTTCCACTGTCCACACTCCCAACGGACCCAACCCTTCTCATTCACTTCCACTGTCCAGACTCCCAACGGACCCAACCCTTCTCATTCACTTCCATTGTCCACACTCCCATCGGACCCAACCCTTCCTATGCACTCCCAATGCGCCCTACCTCTTCCCATTGAGTCCCATCGTCCACACTACCAACTGATCCAACCCCTTCCCATTCAGCCCCACTGACTGCACCCCCAAAGAGACCCAATCCTTCCCATTCAATCCCAACGGATCCCACCCTTTCCCACACCCTCCCACTGTCCAACAATGTTCCCAAGATGGCCGTATACGCACAGATTTTCAGTATCAGTTCCACGGAACATCTGTCTGAGCCCAGGTCATTGGAGGCGATGCAGAGGTAGACACCGGAACTGTCCACCGAAAGATTCTGTATGATCAACGTTCCTTGCGAAGCTGCAGGGGGAATGGATTGAGTAAAGCTCCCACTCTACTGTCTTATCACACACTTTCAGGCTACGGGTCACACAAACAGTGATGCTCCCTCTACACTGTCCAGTCATGACGAAGGGATTCGGCCCGAAACGTCGACTGTACCTCTTCCTAGAGATGCTGCCTGGCCTGCTGCGTTCACCAGCAACTTTGATCTGTGTTACACACTCCCAGGACACGGGTCAGACACAGAGTGAAACTCCCTCTACACTGTCCCATCACACACTCTCAGGACACGGGTCAGACACAGAGTGAAACTCCCTCTACACTGTCCTGTCACACACTCACTGTGTGAGGAGTCGAGGAGCTGGTTCCTATTGGAGTCCACCCTCCACCAGCTGTACGTGGGGGCTGGGTTGCCGCTGGACGAGTCGCAAGAGAGGATCACGCTGCCTCCGAGCACCTCGGTCCCCTTCATTGCACAATTAGGGCGGGTGGGAGCATCTGTGAAGGACAGGATAACCCATCGCCTATTGCATAACACACACGCCCCTCCCTCACCCCTCCCCTCCCCCTCCCCCACACCCTCACCCCTTCCCCTCCCCCACACCCTCCCTCCCCCTGCCCCTCCCCCCACACCCTCCCCCTGCCCCTCCCCCTCCCTCCCCTCCCCACACCCTCCCTCTCCCCTCCCCCTCCCCCTCCCCCACACCCTCCCTCTCCATCTCTTTCTCTGTCCCTTTCTCCATCTCTCCTTCATTCTCTCCATTTCCCTCTTCCTCCCCTTCTCTCCCTCTCTTGCTCTCACCCTCACCCGCCCCCTTCTCTCTATTATCGCTATCCTGTCCTGTTCTCACCCATCACCACTCTGTGCCTCTCAAATTCCTCGATCTTCCACTCCCCAATCTCTCTTCATCAACCCCCAACGTTCTCCAATCCCTCTCCCTGTCTAATCACTCCCATCTCCCATTGCTTCCCTCCCACTCATCCACCTTACCCCTTCATTCTTTCCCCTGCCTCCTCTTCTCCCATGCTCTCCATCTGCCGATTGTCCCAACCTCCTTTTTCACCTTCTCCCTATCTCATCCTCCGTCCATCCCCCTCACCCGATCTCTCATCCTCCTCCTCTCCCCTCACCCGATCTCTCCTCCTCCTCTCCCCTCACCCAATCTCTCATCTTCCTCCCATCCCCTCACTTGATCTCTCCTCCTCCTCTCCCCTCACCCGATCTCTCATCCTCCTCCCATCCCCTCACCCGATCTCTCATCCTCCTCCTCTCCACTCACCCGATCTCTCATCCTCCTCCCATCCCCTCACCCGATCTCTCATCCTCCTCCTCTCCCCTCACCCGATCTCTCATCCTCCTCCCATCCCCTCACCCGATCTCTCATCCTTCTCCTCTTCCCTCACCTGATCTCTCATCCTCCTCCCATCCCCTCACCCGATCTTTCCTCCTCCCATCCCCTCACCTGATCTCTCATCCTCCTCTCACCTCACCCGATCTCTCATCCTCGTCTCCCCTCACCCGCTCTCTCATCCTCCTCCCATCTCCTCACCCGATCTTTCATCCTCCTCCTCTCCCCCTCACTGTTCCCCACGCTCTCCCCCCTACACACACCCTCCCACACAGACACAGACGCACTTCGCCCACATCCTCACACATCCTCCCCCACAAGAAACTCCCAGCCACACACTCAGACACAGCCTCTCTCCCCCCTCATACAAACACACCCTCCCACACACAAAACACAAACACACCCTCCCACACACAAAACACGCACTCGGTCCCACACACATCCTCCCATACACACAGACACACATGAGCTCCCACAGACACACCCTGTCATACACACCATCTCCCCACACATACACACAAACCCTCTCCCAAAACACGACACACACACACACCCCACAGACATACACCCCTCAAACACCCTCCCAGAGACACACACCCCTATTTACATAGATACACACAGATACCCACCACCCTCTCACTCATGTTTGTCCATTCCTGGCTCACTTCATCCACTTTCACCACTTATCACCAAGTCCCTTCCTCCTCCGGCCCTCTGTCCACTCCCTCACCCTTACACCCTCTTTCCCATTCCCCCCCCCCATCTTGCTCCGACCACTGGTCGCACTATCTGCTCCTGTCCACTGTCCGTCTCGCCCCGACCCTAGGACACACCCAGGACGTGCAGAGTGATGGTCTGGATCCGGGAGCGGTGGGCACTGGCGGGGTTGACGGCGACACACTGGTAGAGTCCCGCGTCTTCCTGCTGTACCCGCTCTATATCCACACTGCCACTCCGAGTGGGATCGTCGGCAAATCTGGCCCGTGATCCAGTGCCCCAGGGGCTTGTGATTACCGCTCCATCCTGAAACAGAATCACCTGTGGGTAAAAGACACATTTAAACCCGGGGGTGGGACTGGGATTAGATGGGGTGGGGAGTGAGGGTCAGTGGGATTAGACGGTGTTGGGGAGTGAGGGTCAGAGGGATTAGACGGTGTTGGGGAGTGAGGGTCAGTGGGATTAGACGAGTTGGGGAGTGAGGGTCAGTGGGATTAGATGGGGTGGGGAGTGAGGATCAGTGGGATTAGATGGGGTGGGGAGTGAGGATCAGTGGTATTAGACGGTGTTGGGGAGTGAGGGTCAGTGGGATTAGACGGTGTTGGGGAGTGAGTGTCAGTGATGTTAGACGAGTTGGGGAGTGAGGGTCAGTGGGATTAGATGGGGTGGGGAGTGAGGATCAGTGGGATTAGATGGGGTGGGGAGTGAGGATCAGTGGGATTAGACGGTGTTGGGGAGTGAGGGTCAGTGGGATTAGACGGTGTTGGAGAGTGAGGATCAGTGGGATTAGACGGTGTGAGGGAGTGCGGGTCAATGGGATTAGACGGGATGCGGGAGTGAGTGTCCGTGGGATTAGAGGAGGTGAGTCAGTTTAAATGCAATTAGACGGGGTGGGAGCGGGAACAGCTGGGATCAGACTCCAATCGCCCTTCATGCAGTGACCTGTCTCGGAGGTCCCCCGTCATTTGCAGGAGTCACACTCCAGACAATGTACAGTCTGGAGACATCGTCGGCAGCGGGAACGTCACAGGGCAACTCCACATTCGATCCGCGCAGGACGGATATCGACTCATCACCTGTAGTCCGAGTCGAGAGACCCAGCACTGGAAAACCAGGAGCATCATCAGTCTGTGGGAGCATTCCTCAAAATCCAACCATCCCAGAGTCCGTGAATCTAGTGATCCACTCTCAACCTTACCCACTCCCAATATTAGATTCTTACGCCCTGAAACCCGGGAATTGATCCCAGTCTGTAACCAATTCCAGGGGTCTGTTAATCCACATACCTGCCAAACACCTGGATTAGATCCTAGTCTGTAACCCACCTAGGGGATCTGTATTCCCGAAACTTCCTGAACCCTTGGATTAAATCCCTGTCTGCAGCCCATCGGCGGCGATCTGTATAAACTCCCCGATCCCCGGATCTTTGATTGTATTATCTGGCTGCACTACGACCTTGTCTGGGAACATCAAAGCCCTTGAACGGAAAATCCCGAAAAAGGTAGTGGATTCGGTCCAGTACATCACGGGCAAAACCCGTCCAACTGTTTAGCGTATCGTTGTGGTAAAGCAGCGTCTATCATCAGAGAGCCTCACTGCCCAGGCCACGCTCTTTTCTCGCTGCTGCCATCAGGGAGAAGGTACAGGTGCCTCAGGATTTGCACCACCAGGTCCAAGAACAGTTCCTAGCCCTTAACCGTCAGGCTCTTAAAGGAAAGGGGACAACTACACTCATCTATTGCGATGTCCCCACAACCAAGGATCTCACTTTAAGGACTCTATCTTATTTCATGGTCAGGTTATTTATTTGTATTTCCATTTGCACAGTGTGTTGGCTTCTGCATTCCAGTTGCTCTTTCATTGATCCTCTTTATAGTTACTATTCTATAGATATGCTGAGTATGCGCACAGGTAAATGATCTCAGGGTTGTATGCGGTGACATGCATGTACTCTGATAATAAATTTACTTTGGCTTTGATTAAATTCAGTAAACCCACTCGCAGGAATCGGTATAAACTCCCTGACAACCTGATTAATCCCAATCTAACCCATTAGGGGGATCTGTATAAAATCCCCAAATGCGCGGATTAGATCCCAGACTTTAATCCACCAGGGCGTCTGTATTCTCTATATAAACAACTGCTCTACATACCGTCCTTACACATCTGGAGAAGAAGGATGCTTATGTGAGAATGCTGTTCTTAGACTATAGTTCAGCATTCAACACCATAATTCCCTCCAGGCTTGATAAGAAACTCAGAGACCTCGGCCTTGACTCTGCCTTGTGCAGCTGGATCCTGGACTTCCTATCAGATTGCCAGCAGGTGGTAAGAATGGGCTCCCTCACCTCCGACCCTCTGACTCTCAACGCAGGAGCCCCTCAGGGCTGTGTACTAAGCCCCCCTCCTTTACTCCCTGTATACCCATGTGTATCGCCGCCCACAGCTCTAATCTGCTAAATAAATTTGTCGACAACACTACATTGGCCTTATCTCAAACAATAATAAGGTGGCCTACAGAGAAGAAGTCATCTGTCTGACACAGTGATGTCGAGAAAACAACCTCTCCCTCAACGTTTCAAAAACAAAGGTGCTGGTTGTGGACTACAGGAGGAATGGAGACGGGCTAACCCCTATTGACATCAATGGATCTGGGGTTGAGAGGGTGAACAGCTTCAAGTTCCTCGGCATCCACATCACTGAGGACCTCACGTGGTCTGTACACACCAGTTGTGTGGTGGAAAAAGACACAACAGCGCCTCTTTCACCTCAGACGGTTGAGGAAGTTTGGTATGGGCCCCCAAATGCTAACAATTTTCTACAGGAGCACAACTGAGAGCATCCTGACTGGCTGCATCACTGCCTGGTATGGGAACTGTACCTCCCTTAATCATAGGACTCTGCAGAGAGTGGTGCGGACAGCCCAGCACATCTGTAGTTGTGAACTTCCCATGATTCAAGACATTTACAAAGAGAGGTCTGAGAAAAAGGGCCCGAAGAATCACTGGGGACCCGAGTCATCCCAATCAAAATCTATTCCAGCTGCTACGATCCGGGAAACGGTACCGCAGCATAAAAGCCAGGACCAACAGGCTCCGGGACAGCTTCTTCCACCAGGCCATCAGACCGGTTTGAGTGTATATCAATGGTACATTGACTGTTCTATTTACTATAAATTACTATGATTGTACATTGCACATTTAGACGGAGATTTAACGTAAAGATTTTAGATTAGATTGTACATGAAGGATGTAAGAAATGAAGTCAATTCAACTCAACTACCCGAACCCCGGATTAGATTCCAGACTGTAATCCCCCCGGGGGGAGGGTCGGGGTCTGTATTCTCTATATGAACTGCCGAAACCCCGGATTAAATTCCGCGGTGTTTGGATGGAATCTGTGAATTATGCTGAGCTCCTCACCCTGTCCCTCTGCCTGTCTCACGCCTCGATGCCCAAATACAGAAAAACGCTGTCCCTCTTTGAACAACTGGTAAACGTTCTCAGTACAGTCCTGGGAAACAGACCACTCTCTCCGCCTCCCTCCCTCTGCCTTCCCCTCTCGGTCCCTCAATGTACAATATCCCTGTATACAATACGGTTTGAGTCTTGTCTCTCCCCAGAGCCGCGGGTTGGTGATGGCGGGGGTAGAATTTCCAAGGATTTATTGCCAACTCTGTCTTGAACAGCTAGCCACTCTTCTCAGGCAGTTTCCCCCTCCCCAGTTCTAGACACTCCAGCCAGAGGCAACATCCTCCCCACACCCACCCTGCCAAGCTCTATGAGGAGTTAGGACATTTCAGTGAGAGCATCTCTCGTTCTTCTAAACTCCAGAGAGGACAGTCCAAGTCTTCTTCATCTGTTCTCGTGGGAAAATACCACCCCCCTCCCATCTCGGCAATCTATCTGGGGAACCCTTATTGCGCTCCCTCTGTCACGTGTAGATCCCCCCCCACCCCCCGCGCGTAGTTGGGGAACGTTACCCGTCCACAATATTCCAGGTGTGGTCTCCCCAGAGCGCGGGATAATTGGGGCGAGATGTCTCTACTCTTCGGGCCAAAACCCCCACAATGAAGGCCACCGGGACGTTTCTCGCCTGAACGCCGTCCGTGGACACTCAGCTCTCCACTCCCCACCTCCCCCCACCCCGTGACCAATATGTATCCCTCCCCAGTACATCTCTCGCCTTCAGTCTCTCTCTCTCTCTTTAGTTTGTCTAAGTTCTTCCCTCTGTCTCTCTCCTCCTCACCCCCCTCCACCCCACCCCCCCGACTAGCCCTCACGCCTCTCTCTTTCCCACAGACTGACCTTGGAGAATTCCACACCAGACGGCGAGAAATTCAGGATTCCGTGCCATTGCTGAGAGCCCGCGGTTGTTTAGGTGTCCGAGTGAATCGGATCGGCCGATGGCTCCTCCTCTTTGTCTCCACCCTCACTGCTTTCCCCTGTCCAACTCTCTCATTCTCTCCGTCTCGCCGTCTTTCACTGCCTCATTCCATCCTACCGTCTGCGCGCACGCCCACCCCGCACTCCAGCCCGCTGCCTTTGGTTCCCGACTTCCACACCACTCCCGTCTCCGAAACATCCTCGGTCCCTTACATAGGCCCCGTTTTTGTAAACCTCCCCGGAGCTTCACCCCTCCTGTCTCTGTAAATGTCTCCAGATCGCCACCACTTTTTCCCGTCTCTATAAACCCCTCAGGACCCCCACCCTCCCTCGTCTCTATAAAACCCTCAGGACCCCCACCCTTCCCCGTCTCTATAAACCCCTGGAAAATGCAACCCTCCCCTCCATAAACCCTTCGGAACCCCCATCCCTCCCCTCTACAAACCCCTCTGGAACCCACCCTCCGGGTCTCCATAAACCCCCCTGGGACCCACCCCTCCCCCTCAATAAACCTCTCCGGATCTCCACCCCTTCGCGTCTCATAAACCACAATGGTCTCCCCCGGCCCCCCCCCCCCGTCTCTATAAACCCCTCTGGACCTACGCCCATCCCCTCTGTCAACTCCTCTGAACCCCCATGACTCCCCCACCCCCGTCTCTATACACCCCTCCAGACCTCCACCCCACCCTATCTCTGTAAACCCCTCCAGCCCCTACATCCCTCTCCATTTCGGTAAACCCTCTGGGCCCGCACCCGTCCCCGTCTCTATAAACCCTCCGGCCCCTGTATGGTTCTTCGTCCCCCACCCACCATCTCAGTAACCCCCTTGAAACACCCCACGCATCTTCGCCTCTGTTAACTCCTCCAGACCCCCGTGTCTATTATCCACTCCAGTCCCCCACACCACTGCCCGTGTCTATTATCCCCTCCAGTCCCCCACACCACTGCCCATCTATTATCCACTCCAGTCCCCTACACACCTCCCGTGTCTATTATCCACTCCAATCCCCTACACACCTCCCGTGTCTATTATCCACTCCAGTCCCCTACACCACTGCCCGTGTCTATTATCCACTCCAATCCCCTACACACCTCCCCGTGTCTATTATCCACTCCAGTCCCCTCCACACCTCCCGTGTCTACTGTCCCCTCCAATCCCCTACAACACTCCCCGTGTCTATTATCCACTCCAGTCCCCTACACACCTCCCGTGTCTACTATCCCCTCCAATCCCCTACACCACTGCCCATGTCTATTATCCACTCCAGTCCCCTACACACCTCCCGTGTGTACTATCCCCTCCAATCCCCTACACCACTGCCCGTGTCTATTATCCACTCCAGTCCCCTACACACCTCCCGTGTCTACTATCCACTCCAATCCCCTACACCACTCCCCGTGTCTACTATCCACTCCAGTCCCCTACACACTTCCCGTGTCTATTATCCACTCCAATCCCCTACACACCTCCCGTGTCTATTATCCACTCCAGTCCCCCACACACCTCCCGTGTCTACTATCCCCTCCAATCCCCTACACCACTCCCCGTGTCTATTATCCACTCCAATCCCCTACACACCTCCCATGTCTATTATCCACTCCAGTCCCCTACACCACTCCCTATGTCTATTATCCACTCCAGTCCCCTACACACCTCCCGTGTCTATTATCCACTCCAGTCCCCTACACACCTCCCGTGTCTACTATCCCCTCCAATCCCCTACACCACTCCCCGTGTCTATTATCCACTCCAATCCCCTACACACCTCCCGTGTCTATTATCCACTCCAGTCCCCCACACCACTGCCCGTGTCTATTATACACTCCAATTCCCTACACACCTCCGGTGTCTATTATCCACTCCAGTCCCCTACACACCTTCCGTGTCTACTATCCACTCCAATCCCCTACACCACTCCCCGTGTCTACTATCCACTCCAGTCCCCTACACACCTCCCGTGTCTATTATCCACTCCAGTCCCCTACACCACTGCCCGTGTCTACTATCCACTCCAATCCCCTACACCACTGCCCGTGTCTATTATCCACTCCAGTCCCCTACACACCTCCCGTGTCTATTATCCACTCCAATCCCCTACACACCTTCCGTGTCTATTATCCAGTCCAGTCCCCTACACCACTGCCCGTGTCTACTATCCACTCCAATCCCCTACACCACTGCCCGTGTCTATTGTCCACTCCAATCCTCTACACACCTCCCCATGTCTATCATCCACTCCAGTCCCCTACACACCTCCCGTGTCTACTGTCCCCTCCAATCCCCTACACCATTCCCCGTGTCTATTATCCACTCCAGTCCCCTACACCACTGCCCGTGTCTATTATCCACTCCAATCCCCTACACACCTCCCCGTGTCTATTATCCACTCTAGTCCCCTACACACCTCCCGTGTCTACTGTCCCCTCCAATCCCCTACACCACTCCCCGTGTCTATTATCCACTCCAGTCCCCTGCACACCTCCCGTGTCTACTATCCCCTCCAATCCCCGACACCACTGCCCGTGTCTATTATCCACTCCAGTCCCCAACACACCTCCCGTGTCTACTATCCCCTCCAATCCCCTACACCACTGCCCGTGTCTATTATCCACTCCAATCCCCTACACACCTCCCGTGTCTATTATCCACTCCAATCCCCTACACACCTCCCGTGTCTATTATCCACTCCAGTCCCCTACACCACTGCCCGTGTCTACTATCCACTCCAATCCCCTACACCACTGCCGTGTCTATTATCCACTCCAATCCCCTACACACCTCCCCGTGTCTATTATCCACTCCAATCCCCTACACACCTCCCGTGTCTACTGTCCCCTCCAATCCCCTACACCACTCCCCGTGTCTATTATCCACTCCAGTCCCCTGCACACCTCCCGTGTCTACTATCCCCTCCAATCCCCTACACCACTGCCCGTGTCTATTATCCACTCCAGTCCCCTACACACCTCCCGTGTCTATTATCCACTCCAATCCCCTACACCACTCCCCGTGTCTACTATCCACTCCAGTCCCCTACACACTTCCCGTGTCTATTATCCACTCCAATCCCCTACACACCTCCCGTGTCTATTATCCACTCCAGTCCCCTACACCACTCCCTATGTCTGTTATCCACTCCAGTCCCCTACACAACTCCCGTGTGTACTATCCCCTCCAATCCCCTACACCACTGCCCGTGTCTATTATACACTCCAGTCCCCTACACACCTCCCGTGTCTACTATCCACTCCAATCCCCTACACCACTCCCCGTGTCTACTATCCACTCCAGTCCCCTACACACTTCCCGTGTCTATTATCCACTCCAATCCCCTACACAACTCCCGTGTCTATTATCCACTCCAGTCCCCTACACCACTGCCCGTGTCTACTATCCACTCCAATCCCCTACACCACTGCCGTGTCTATTATCCACTCCAATCCCCTACACACCTCCCCGTGTCTATTATCCACTCCAATCCCCTACACACCTCCCGTGTCTACTGTCCCCTCCAATCCCCTACACCACTCCCCGTGTCTATTATCCACTCCAGTCCCCTGCACACCTCCCGTGTCTACTATCCCCTCCAATCCCCTACACCACTGCCCGTGTCTATTATCCACTCCAGTCCCCTACACACCTCCCGTGTCTACTATCCACTCCAATCCCCTACACCACTCCCCGTGTCTACTATCCACTCCAGTCCCCTACACACTTCCCGTGTCTATTATCCACTCCAATCCCCTACACACCTCCCGTGTCTATTATCCACTCCAGTCCCCTACACCACTCCCTGTGTCTACTATCCACTCCAGTCCCCTACACACCTCCCGTGTCTACTATCCACTCTAATCCCCTACACCACTCCCCGTGTCTACTATCCACTCCAGTCCCCTACACACTTCCCGTGTCTATTATCCACTCCAATCCCCTACACACCTCCCGTGTCTATTATCCACTCCAGTCCCCTACACACCTCCCGTGTCTACTGTCCCCTCCAATCCCCTACACCACTCCCCGTGTCTATTATCCACTCCAGTCCCCTGCACACCTCCCGTGTCTACTATCCCCTCCAATCCCCGACACCACTGCCCGTGTCTATTATCCACTCCAGTCTCCAACACACCTCCCGTGTCTACTATCCCCTCCAATCCCCTACACCACTGCCCGTGTCTATTATCCACTCCAATCCCCTACACACCTCCCGTGTCTATTATCCACTCCAATCCCCTACACACCTCCCGTGTCTATTATCCACTCCAGTCCCCTACACCACTGCCCGTGTCTACTATCCACTCCAATCCCCTACACCACTGCCGTGTCTATTATCCACTCCAATCCCCTACACACCTCCCGTGTCTATTATCCACTCCAATCCCCTACACCACTCCCCGTGTCTACTATCCACTCCAGTCCCCTACACACTTCCCGTGTCTATTATCCACTCCAATCCCCTACACACCTCCCGTGTCTATTATCCACTCCAGTCCCCTACACCACTGCCCGTGTCTATTATCCACTCCAGTCCCCTACACACCTCCGGTGTCTACTATCCACTCCAGTCCCCTACACACTTCCCGTGTCTATTATCCACTCCAATCCCCTACACACCTCCCGTGTCTATTATCCACTCCAGTCCCCCACACCACTGCCCGTGTCTATTATACACTCCAATTCCCTACACACCTCCGGTGTCTATTATCCACTCCAGTCCCCTACACACCTTCCGTGTCTACTATCCACTCCAATCCCCTACACCACTCCCCGTGTCTACTATCCACTCCAGTCCCCTACACACCTCCCGTGTCTATTATCCACTCCAGTCCCCTACACCACTGCCCGTGTCTACTATCCACTCCAATCCCCTACACCACTGCCCGTGTCTATTATCCACTCCAGTCCCCTACACACCTCCCGTGTCTATTATCCACTCCAATCCCCTACACACCTTCCGTGTCTATTATCCAGTCCAGTCCCCTACAGCACTGCCCGTGTCTACTATCCACTCAAATCCCCTACACCACTGCCCGTGTCTATTGTCCACTCCAATCCTCTACACACCTCCCCATGTCTATTATCCACTCCAGTCCCCTACACACCTCCCGTGTCTACTGTCCCCTCCAATCCCCTACACCATTCCCCGTGTCTATTATCCACTCCAGTCCCCTACACCACTGCCCGTGTCTATTAACCACTCCAATCCCCTACACACCTCCCCGTGTCTATTATCCACTCTAGTCCCCTACACACCTCCCGTGTCTACTGTCCCCTCCAATCCCCTACACCACTCCCCGTGTCTATTATCCACTCCAGTCCCCTGCACACCTCCCGTGTCTACTATCCCCTCCAATCCCCGACACCACTGCCCGTGTCTATTATCCACTCCAGTCCCCAACACACCTCCCGTGTCTACTATCCCCTCCAATCCCCTACACCACTGCCCGTGTCTATTATCCACTCCAATCCCCAACACACCTCCCGTGTCTACTATCCCCTCCAATCCCCTACACCACTGCCCGTGTCTATTATCCACTCCAATCCCCTACACACCTCCCGTGTCTATTATCCACTCCAGTCCCCCACACCACTGCCCGTGTCTATTATACACTCCAATTCCCTACACACCTCCGGTGTCTATTATCCACTCCAGTCCCCTACACACCTTCCGTGTCTACTATCCACTCCAATCCCCTACACCACTCCCCGTGTCTACTATCCACTCCAGTCCCCTACACACCTCCCGTGTCTATTATCCACTCCAGTCCCCTACACCACTGCCCGTGTCTACTATCCACTCCAATCCCCTACACCACTGCCCGTGTCTATTATCCACTCCAGTCCCCTACACACCTCCCGTGTCTATTATCCACTCCAATCCCCTACACACCTTCCGTGTCTATTATCCAGTCCAGTCCCCTACAGCACTGCCCGTGTCTACTATCCACTCAAATCCCCTACACCACTGCCCGTGTCTATTGTCCACTCCAATCCTCTACACACCTCCCCATGTCTATTATCCACTCCAGTCCCCTACACACCTCCCGTGTCTACTGTCCCCTCCAATCCCCTACACCATTCCCCGTGTCTATTATCCACTCCAGTCCCCTACACCACTGCCCGTGTCTATTAACCACTCCAATCCCCTACACACCCCCCGTGTCTATTATCCACTCTAGTCCCCTACACACCTCCCGTGTCTACTGTCCCCTCCAATCCCCTACACCACTCCCCGTGTCTATTATCCACTCCAGTCCCCTGCACACCTCCCGTGTCTACTATCCCCTCCAATCCCCGACACCACTGCCCGTGTCTATTATCCACTCCAGTCCCCAACACACCTCCCGTGTCTACTATCCCCTCCAATCCCCTACACCACTGCCCGTGTCTATTATCCACTCCAATCCCCAACACACCTCCCGTGTCTACTATCCCCTCCAATCCCCTACACCACTGCCCGTGTCTATTATCCACTCCAATCCCCTACACACCTCCCGTGTCTATTATCCACTCCAATCCCCTACACACCTCCCGTGTCTATTATCCACTCCAGTCCCCTACACCACTGCCCGTGTCTACTATCCACTCCAATCCCCTACACCACTGCCGTGTCTATTATCCACTCCAATCCTCTACACACCTCCCCGTGTCTATTATCCACTCCAATCCCCTACACACCTCCCGTGTCTACTGTCCCCTCCAATCCCCTACACCACTCCCCGTGTCTATTATCCACTCCAGTCCCCTGCACACCTCCCGTGTCTACTATCCCCTCCAATCCCCTACACCACTGCCCGTGTCTATTATCCACTCCAGTCCCCTACACACCTCCCGTGTCTATTATCCACTCCAATCCCCTACACCACTCCCCGTGTCTACTATCCACTCCAGTCCCCTACACACTTCCCGTGTCTATTATCCACTCCAATCCCCTACACACCTCCCGTGTCTATTATCCACTCCAGTCCCCTACACCACTGCCCGTGTCTATTATCCACTCCAGTCCCCTACACACCTCCGGTGTCTACTATCCACTCCAATCCCCTACACCACTCCCCGTGTCTACTATCCACTCCAGTCCCCTACACACTTCCCGTGTCTATTATCCACTCCAATCCCCTACACACCTCCCGTGTCTATTATCCACTCCAGTCCCCTACACCACTCCCTGTGTCTATTATCCACTCCAGTCCCCTACACACCTCCCGTGTCTATTATCCACTCCAGTCCCCCACACACCTCCCGTGTCTACTATCCCCTCCAATCCCCTACACCACTCCCCGTGTCTATTATCCACTCCAATCCCCTACACACCTCCCGTGTCTATTATCCACTCCAGTCCCCTACACCACTCCCTATGTCTATTATCCACTCCAGTCCCCTACACACCTCCCGTGTCTATTATCCACTCCAGTCCCCCACACACCTCCCGTGTCTACTATCCCCTCCAATCCCCTACACCACTCCCCGTGTCTATTATCCACTCCAGTCCCCTACACACCTCTCGTGTCTACTATCCACTCCAATCCCCTACACCACTGCCCGTGTCTATTATCCACTCCAGTCCCCCACACCACTGCCCGTGTCTATTATACACTCCAATTCCCTACACACCTCCCGTGTCTATTATCCACTCCAATCCCCTACACACCTCCCGTGTCTACTATCCACTCCAGTCCCCCACACACCTCCCGTGTCTACTATCCACTCCAGTCCCCTACACACCTCCCGTGTCTATTATCCACTCCAGTCCCCTACACACCTCCCGTGTCTATTATCCACTCCAGTCCCCTACACCACTGCCCGTGTCTATTATCCACTCCAATCCCCTACACACCTCCCGTGTCTATTATCCACTCCAATCCCCTACACACCTCCCGTGTCTATTATCCAGTCCAGTCCCCTACACCACTGCCCGTGTCTACTATCCACTCCAGTCCCCTACACACCTCCCGTGTCTATTATCCACTCCAGTCCCCTGCACACTTCCCGTGTCTATTATCCACTCTAATCCCCTACACACCTCCCGTGTCTACTATCCAGTCCAGTCCCCTACACACCTCCCGTGTCTATTATCCACTCCAGTCCCCTACACCACTGCCCGTGTCTATTATCCACTCCAGTCCGCCACACACCTCCCGTGTCTATTATCCACTCCAGTCCCCTACACCACTGCCCGTGTCTATTATCCACTCCAATCCCCTACACACCTCCCGTGTCTATTATCCACTCCAGTCCCCTACACCACTGCCCGTGTCTATTATCCACTCCAATCCCCTACACACCTCCCGTGTCTATTATCCACTCCAGTCCCCAACACACCTCCCGTGTCTATTATCCACTCCAGTCCGCCAAAACGCCAGTTGACTGAAGGGTTTCTAATGCCACTGTGTTGAGCTGCTTTGCACACTTCAAACAATGGCGACTGAAACTGAGCGCATGATGTTGGAGTTGGAGCCAATAAATGTTGAGCTAGAGTTACTTTTATTGAAATTACTGCAACGCAGGAAAGAGAGAAGACTTCAGAGAGATGGTGTATACGGCCATTGAACGGATCGAGGCAGAAGGAGGGTGAATTTTCTGTGTTTGTCCGGCCACTGAGAGACATTGACGAGGAAATGCATTTCAAATATTTTCCGATGTCGGCAATTAGATTTGCCTGTTTGATAAGAAGCAACCGGAATTCGTACGAGGAAATGCGGTGCTCCCAAGCGGACCAATCACTGTTGTTGCGGTCGGCGTCCCGCGGCGTGTAGTTACATTTCTCGGCTGGTGCGCGTACTTACGGCGTACGGTCGGTGCAGAATGCAGAAGCCTAACCCCTTCCGATGCTTCACATCTCCCTGTCCCAACAAGTCCCTCCACCTTCCCTCCCCTTTCGCTCTGAGACCTCCCCTTGAACAGGGTTACTGCGTGTCGGTCATCCACTTTCCGATAAGCCGCCTCGCCCTCTGGTGAACATTTCCCGAATCCCGAGCCTCCATTTGCAGCGAGAATGAGTTCAGCAGGTGAGGCCCCTGATCTCGCGCGAGTTCGCAGCTTCGTTCTGGGGGTCTGTGAGTGGGCTGGTGGTCGGGGGTGGGACGATTATTCACTGAATCTGGGATTCTGTCGTTAACGCCCCTTCCCCTCTATCTCTATTTTCCACCTTTCCCTCCCTCTACCCCGCATCTCTCATCCTCTCTCCTTCCCTTATTCTCTCTCCACCCCCACCTCCCCTGCCCCTCCACTCCTCCCTGTCCTAGTAGCTCCAACAATCCCTACACCCCTCCCTGTCTCTGTAACCCCCTCTGGCACGTACACTCCTCCCTGTCTCTGTAACCCCCTCCGGCCCCTACACCCCTCCCTGTCTCTGTAACCCCCTCCGATCCCTACACCCCTCCCTGTCTCTGTAACCCCCTTAGGCCCCTACACCACTCCCTGTCTGTGTAACCCCCTCCGGCCCCTACACCCCTCCCTGTCTCTGTAACCCCCTCCGGCCCCTACACCCCTCCCTGTCTCTGTAACCCCCTCTGCACCTACACTCCTCCATGCCTCTGTAACCCACTCCAATCCCTACACTTCTCCCTGTCTCTGTAATCCCCTCTGACCCCTACACCCCTCCCTGTCTGTGTAAACCCCTCCGGCCCCTACACCCCTCCCTGTCTGTGTAACCCCCTCCATCCCCCACACCCCTCCCTGTCTCTGTAACCCCCTCCGGCCCCTACACCCCTCCCTGTCTCTGTAACACCCTCTGATCCCTACACCCCTCCCTGTCTCTGTAACCCCCTCCGGCCCCTACACCCCTCCCTGTCTCTGTAACCCCCTCCGCACCAACACCCCTCCCTGTCAATGTAACCCCCTCTGGCCCCTACACCCCTCCCTGTCTCTGTAACCCCCTCTGGCACGTACACCCCTCCCTGTCTCTGTAACCCCCTCCGATCCCTACACCCCTCCCTGTCTCTGTAACACCCTCTGATCCCTACACCCCTCCCTGTCTCCGTAACCCCCTCTGGCCCCGACACCCCTCCCTGTCTCTGTAACCCTCTCCGGCACCTACACCCCTCCCTGACTCTGTAACCCCCTCTGGCCCATACACCACTCCCTGTCTCTGTAACCCCCTCCGGCCCCTACACCCCTCCCTGTCTCTGTAACCCCCTCCGGCCCCTACACCCCTCCGTCTCTGTAACCCCCTCCAGCCCCTACACCCCTCCCTGTCTCTGTAACCCCCTCCGGCCCCTACACTCCTCCCTGTCTCTGTAAGCCCCTCCGGCCCCTACACCCCTCCCTGTCTCTGTAAGCCCCTCCGGCCCCTACACCCCTCCCTGTCTCTGTAACCCCCTCCGGCCCCTACACCCCTCCCTGTCTCTGTAACCCCCTCCGGCCCCTACACCCCTCCCTGTCTCTGTAACCCCCTCCGGCACCTACACCCCTCCCTGTCTCTGTAACCCCCTCCGGCCCCTACACCCCTCCCTGTCTCTGTAACACCCTCTGATCCCTACACCCGTCCCTGTCTCTGTAACCCCCTCCGGCCCCTACACCCCTCCCTGTCTCTGTAACCCCCTCCGGCCCCTAAACCCCTCCCTGTCTCTGTAACACCCTCTGATCCCTACACCCCTCCCTGTCTCTGTAACACCCTCTGATCCCTACACCCCTCCCTGTCTCTGTAACCCCCTCCAGTCCCTACACCCCTCCCTGTCTCTGTAACCCCCTCCAGCCCCTACACCCCTCCCTGTCTCTGTAACCCCCTCCAGCCCCTACACCCCTCCCTGTCTCTGTAACACCCTCCGGCCCCTACAACCCTCCCTGTCTCTGTAACCCCTCTGATCCCTACACCCCTCCCTGTCTCTGTAACCCCCACCGGCCCCTACACCCCTCCCTGTCTCTGTAACCCCCTCCGGCCCCTACACCCCTCCCTGTCTCTGTAACACCCTCTGATCCCTACACCCCTCCCTGTCTCTGTAACCCCCACCGGCCCCTACACCCCTCCCTGTCTCTGTAACCCCCTCCGGCCCCTACACCCCTCCATGTCTCTGTAACCCCCTCCGGCCCCTACACCCCTCCCTGTCTCTGTAACACCCTCCGATCCCTACACCCCTCCCTGTCTCTGTAACCCCCTCCGGCCCCTACACCCCTCCCTGTCTCTGTAACCCCCTCCAGCCCCTACACCCCTCCCTGTCTCTGTAACACCCTCCGATCCCTACACTCCTCCCTGTCTCTGTAAGCCCCTCCGGCCCCTACACCCCTCCCCGTCTCTGTAACCCCCTCCAGTCCCTACACCCCTCCCTGTCTCTCTAACCCCCTCCAGCCCCTACACCCCTCCCTGTCTCTGTAACCCCCTCCGGCCCCTACACCCCTCCCTGTCTCTGTAACCCCCTCCAGCCCCTACACCCCTCCCTGTCTCTGTAACCCCTCTGATCCCTACACCCCTCCCTGTCTCTGTAACCCCCACCGGCCCCTACACCCCTCCCTGTCTCTGTAACCCCCTCCGGCCCCTACACCCCTCCCTGTCTCTGTAACACCCTCTGATCCCTACACCCCTCCCTGTCTCTGTAACCCCCACCGGCCCCTACACCCCTCCCTGTCTCTGTAACCCCCCTCCGGCCCCTACACCCCTCCCTGTCTCTGTAACCCCCTCCGGCCCCTACACCCCTCCATGTCTCTGTAACCCCCTCCGGCCCCTACACCCCTCCCTGTCTCTGTAACACCCTCTGATCCCTACACCCCTCCCTGTCTCTGTAACCCCCACCGGCCCCTACACCCCTCCCTGTCTCTGTAACCCCCTCCGGCCCCTACACCCCTCCATGTCTCTGTAACCCCCTCCGGCCCCTACACCCCTCCATGTCTCTGTAACCCCCTCCGGCCCCTACACCCCTCCCTGTCTCTGTAACACCCTCTGATCCCTACACCCCTCCCTGTCTCTGTAACCCCCACCGGCCCCTACACCCCTCCCTGTCTCTGTAACCCCCTTCGGCCCCTACACCCCTCCATGTCTCTGTAACCCCCTCCGGCCCCTACACCCCTCCCTGTCTCTGTAACACCCTCCGATCCCTACACCCCTCCCTGTCTCTGTAACCCCCTCCGGCCCCTACACCCCTCCCTGTCTCTGTAACCTCCTCCAGCCCCTACACCCCTCCCTGATTCTGTAACCCCGTCCGGCCCCTACACCCCTCCCTGTCTCTGTAACCCCCTCTGATCCCTACACCCCTCCCTGTCTCTGTACCTTACCCACTTCCTCTATATTGCTTCCTGGGGTTCTCTCTCTCTCTTCCCTCCTTGCACTTGCGCACAGCTTGACTGGGTTGCTCGGTTTCGGTGATCTGTGTTCCGATCACCTGACACTCCCTGTGGTGAACAGGTTGTAATCCCGGAGTGGTTTCAGTTTCCAAGCCTCTGTTTATGATGAGAATGAGTTTGGCAGGTGAGGCTCCTGATCTCACGCGAACTGTGTTAGGGGAGGGAGAATCATTCACTGACTGGGATTCTGCCGTTGTCCCCACCCGCCTCTGCCTCTGTCTGTCTCTTACTCTTCTCACCCTGTCTGCCCTGACCTACTCTCTATCCCTCCCCTCCCTCTCGTGCTTCTCTCCCTCTACCCCTCCCTTTACCACCTCTCTCTCTCTGCCCCCCTCCACCTACCTCTCATGCCGATCTCGCACGCTCCCTGACACATGGTCTTGCTGCCCCCAGTCTCTGAGATAACCTGTGAAGATCTGGAGAAGATGATGGTGGATGGCAGGGTGCCGATTATCGACGTTCGCAGACCTGGTGAGCTGGAAAATGGGAAGATTATTGGATCCATCAACATTGGAGGTGCAGACACAGATATGAATCACTCCTAGTTGTAGCAGCACCTCCGCCCCCGCCCCCCTGTGTCTGTAAATGAGGAGAGTTAATGCTCACTTCCTCTTTCTCTTTCAGTGGACAAGGTGAAAGAGGCCTTCTCCTTGGATCCAGAGTCATTCCAGAAAGAGTTTGGGGCTGAGAAACCGAACCCGCAGGCGACAGTTGTGTTTTACTGTCAGTTGGGGCGCAGAGGGGCCAGTGCAACATCGATTGCTCAGGAACTGGGGTACACCAGGTGGGTGGACTGAAAGCAGGTAATGCCAATACCTGTCCTTTCCTGTCACACACCCGGGCCACAGGTAATGCCGCTACCTGTCCTGTCCTGTCTCACACCCGGGCCACAGGTCTTCAAGCAGTGGAATGTTCTGCTTGGACAAATTGTCTGGCGATGTTTTGGGGGCATGTCCGTGCTGGATAACTGTGGAGAGGGACATAGTGTCCACAGGTGTCATGGAGGTGTTCTGCGACGGTTGGGATTTGCAGGGGTGAAATGTCATCCTTGACAGGGATAGTAACATTTTAATTTAGTTTGTATTAGTGATGCCGTTAGTCACTGTTAGTGTTTCTGTGGTTGATAGCGATTTATAATATGTAAACTGTAATAATGTATTTTTGTTAAATAAAAAGGATCACTGGTTTGATACAGGATGAAACTCCCTCTACACTGTCCCATCACACACTCCCAGGACACAGGTCAGACACAGAGTGAAGCTCCCTCTACACTGTCCCATCACACACTCCCAGGACACGGGTCAGACACAGAGTGAAGTTCCCTCTACGCTGTCCCATCACACACTCCCAGGACACGGGTCAGACACAGAGTGAAGCTCCCTCTACACTGTCCCATCACACACTCCCAGGACACAGGTCAGACACAGAGTGAAACTCCCTCTACACTGTCCCATCACACACTCCCAGGACACGGGTCAGACACAGAGTGAAGCTCCCTCTACACTGTCCCATCACACACTCCCAGGACACGGGTCAGACACAGAGTGAAGCTCCCTCTACACTGTCCCATCACACACTCCCAGGACACAGGTCAGACACAGAGTGAAACTCCCTCTACACTGTCCCATCACACACCTCCAGGACACGGGTCAGACACAGACTGAAACTCCCTCTACACTGTCCTATCACACACTCCCAGGGTATGGGTCAGACACAGAGTGAAGCTCCCTCTACACTGTCCTATCACACACTCCCAGGGTAATGGGTCAGACACCCTCTTCTTACCTGGTCATCCCTAAGACAAAGGGGCAGATTAGGCCATTTGGTCCATCGAGTCTGCTCCACCATTTCTTCACGGCTGAGTTACTATCCCTCTCAAACACATTCTCCAGCCTTCTCCCTGTAACCTTTGACGCCCTGAATAATCAAGAACCCATCAACCCTGCCTTTAAACCCCATCAAACCCTATGATTTGGTCTCCACGGCCACCTGTAGCTATCATTTCCACAGATTGACCACCCTTTAGTGATAGAATTTCCTCCTCATCTCTGTTCAAAAGGGACAACCTATTCTGAGGCTGTGCCCTCTGCTGCTAGACTCCTCCACTACAGAAAACATGCTCTCCACATCCACTCTATCTAGGCCTTTCAATATTTGATAGATTTCAATGAGATCCTCCCTCATTCTTCTAAACTCCAGCAAATAACAGGCCTACAGCCATCACTCACTCTTCATACATTAACCATGACCTGTGGGCCTTCTCCTAAACCAACACATCCTTTCATAGATAAGGTGACAAATCTGCTCGCAATACAATTTGAAAGTGCAGTCTGACCAATGTCAATAGGTACATTTAATGTCAGAGAAATGTTACAGTATACCTCCTGAAATTCTTTTTTCTTCACAAACATCCACGAAAACAGAGGAGTGTCCCAAACAATGAATGACAATTAAATGTCAGAACCCCAAAGCCCCCTCCCAGCTCCCCCTCCCACGCACAAGCAGCAGCAAGGCAATGACCACTCCCCGCCCACCAGCAAAAAAAGTGTCGGCGCCCTCCACCGAGCACTCAAGGGTGCAGCAAAGCATCAATAAAGATACAGACTTGCAGTACCCCAAAGACTACTCGTTCACCCGGTATTCAACATAGAAACATAGAAAAACCTTCAGTACAATACAGGCCCTTCGGCCCACAAAGCTGTGCTGAACATGTCCTTACCTGAGAAGTTACTTAGGGTTATCCATAGCCCTCTATTTTTTTGAGCTCCATATACCTGTCCAGGAGTCTCTTAAAAGACCCTATCGTTTCCACCTCCACCACCGTCACCGGCAGCCCATTCCACGCACTCACCACTCTCTGCGTAAAAAACGTACCCTTGACATCTCCTCTGTAGCTACTTCCAAGCACCTTAAAAATGTGCCCTCTCGTGTGTCAGCCATTTCAGCCCTGGGAAAAAGCCTCTGACTGTCCACACGATCAATGCCTCTCATCATCTTATAAACCTCTATCAGGTCACCTCTCATCCTCCGTCACTCCAAGGAGAAAAGGCCAAGTTCACTCAACCTATTCTCATTAGGCATGCTCCCCAATCCAGGCAACATCCTTGTAAATTTCCTCTGCACCCTTTCTATGATTTCCACATCCTTCCTGTAGTGAGGCGACCAGAACAGAGCACAGTACTCCAAGTTGGGTCTGACCAGGGTCCTATATAGCTGCAACATTACCTCTCGGCTCCTAAACTCAGTCCCACGATTGATGAAGGCCAATGCACTGTATGCTTCTCTAGGAAGAGGTACAGTCAGTGTTTCGGGCCGAGACCCTTTGTCAGGACTAACTGAAAGAAGAGCTAGTAAGAGATTTGAAAGTGGGAGAGGGAGGGGGAGATCCAAAATGATAGGAGAAGACAGGAGGGGGAGGGATGGAGCCAAGAGCTGGACAGGTGATTGGCAAAAGGGATATAAGAGGATCATGGGACAGGAGGCCCAGGGAGAAGGAAAAGGGGGAGGGGGAGAAAAACCCAGAGGATGGGCGAGGGGTATAGTCAGAGGGACAGAGGGAGAAAAAGGAGAGTGAGAGAAAGAATGTGTGTATAAAAATAAATAACGGATGGAGTACGAGGGGGAGTTGGGGCATCAGCGGAAGTTTGAGAAGTCAATGTTCATGCCATCAGGTTGGAGGCTACCCAGACGGAATATAAGGTGTTGTTCCTCCAACCTGAGTGTGGCTTCATCTTTACAGTAGAGGAGGCCGTGGATAGACATATGGGAATGGGATGTGGAATTAATTTGCATTGCATTGCATTTTAATTCATTAGCATTGGCGCTGCTTCCTGCACGCATGCTGAGCTCGTTGACTTCATTAACTTTGCCTCCAACTTTCACCCTGCCCTCAAATTTACCTGGTCCATTTCCGACACCTCCCTCCCCTTTCTAGATCTTTCTGTCTCTATCTCTGGAGACAGCTTATCTACTGATGTCTACTATAAGCCTACTGACTCTCACAGCTATCTGGACTATTCCTCTTCTCACCCTGTCTCTTGCAAAAGTGCCATCCCCTCCTTGCAATTCCTCCGTATCTGCTGCATCTGCTCTCAGGATGAGGCTTTTCATTCCAGGACAAGGGAGATGTGCTCCTTTTTTAAAGAAAGGGGCTTCCCTTCCTCCACCATCAACTCTGCTCTTAAACGCATCTCCCCCATTTCACGCACATCTGCTCTCACTCCATCCTCCTGTCACCCCACTAGGAATAGGGTTCCCCTTGTCCTCACCTACCACCCCACCAGCCTCCGGGTCCAACATATTATTCTCCGTAACTTCCGCCACCTCCAACGGGATCCCACCACTAAGCACATCTTTCCTCCCCTCGCCCTCTGCTTCCCTACACGACTCCCTTGTCCATTCGTGTCCACCCCCTCATCCCTCCCCACTGATCTCCCTCCTGGCACTTATCCTTGTAAGCGGAACAAGTGCTACACATGCCCTTACACTTCCTCCCTTACCACCATTCAGGGCCCCAGACAGTCCTTCCAGGTGAGGCGACACTTCACCTGTGAGTCGGCTGGGGTGATATACTGCGTCCGGTGCTCCTGATGTGGCCTTCTATATATTGGCGAGACCCAACGCAGACTGGGAGATCGTTTTGCTGAACATCTACGCTCTGTCCACCAGAGAAAGCAGGATCTCCCAGTGGCCGCACATTTTAATTCCACATCCCATTCCCATTCTGACATGTCTATCCACGGCCTCCTCTACTGTAAAGATGAAGCCACACTCAGGTTGGAGGAACAACATCTTATATTCCGTCTGGGTAGGCTCCAACCTGATGGCATGAACATTGACTTCTCTAACTTCCGTTAATGCCCCACCTCCCCCTCGTACCCCACCTGTTACTTATTTTTATACACACATTCTTTCTCTCACTCACCTTTTTCTCCCTCTGTCCCTCTGATTATACCCCTTGCCCATCCTCTGGTCCCCCCCCCCTTTTCCTTCTCCCCGGACCTCCTGTCCCATGATCCTCTCATATCCCTTTTGCCAATCACCTGTCCAGCTCTTGGCTCTATCCCTCCCCCTCCTGTCTTCTCCCATCATTTTGGATCTCCCCCTCCCCCTCCCACTTTCAAATCTCTTCCTAACTCTTCCTTCAGTTAGTCCTGACGAAGGGTCTCGGCCTGAAACGTCGACTGTACCTCTTCCTAGAGATGCTGCCTGGCCTACTGCGTTCACCAGCAACTTTTATGCGTGTTGCTTGAAATTCCGGCATCTGCAGAATTCCTCGTGTTTACACTGTATGCTTTCTTTTTTTTTATGAATTAAATTTTATTGAATTCTTTTACAAAGTTTTCCCCAAACCCTTGATTCAGTATTGAAATTATGTAAATCATAGCTTACAAAACATAAAATTATTCATAAAATAAAAAACAAACATGGCAGAAATAAATATCAATGTAATAAGCATGTGTGTCTATCTAGACCTCTAACAGCAGAAAAGACTGCCATTCAGCCATATGCTTCACCAGCCATTCACCATTATCCCTGCCCCCCCCCCAGGAAACCTAAATATTTGCCCAATTTTTGTGTATAGATGTCCAAACTATCAAACTGTTTGTAAGACGTGTTCAAAAGCTGCCACCTTGGCTATTTCTGTGGCCCACTCCTGAAATGATGGTCCCCCAAGTTCTCCGACCTCTAAGTATAATCTGTCTTCCTACCGTTATACTTGTCTGGATCCAAATTTGAGAGTGTTTATCCCCAAGTAACCCAAATGTGTCTCCCAAGACAAAAAGTCTGGGGCAGAAAGGGAGTTGAATACCCGAAACTTCACCAATATACTCAATTCTTGAATTCTGGGACAGGGCCAGAGGGCATGTACTGAGTCCCCTTTATCCGCCTCTCAGCGCCAGCATTCGGGGGTGTTTTCCAACCCTAATCCGTGTAACCTTGCTGGAGTCCGATAGAAACAGTGTAGGATCTCAAACTGAATGAGGCGCACCCTCGGGTCTCTTGATATTTTTGCAAATTTTGTCCCACTCCTCTGTCCCAAAAGTCACAGTCAGGTCTTTTTCCCATGCTCTTTTAAGTCCCAACAGAATTTTGTCCCCGGAGATTTGTGTTAAAGCTGAATAATAAGTCGAGGCTTCGTGACCTTTACCATATGCAGCCAGTACAGTGGACAGTATCGAAGCTACTTGTGGGGGTTGCTGTGTAGAACCAAAAGTTGTATGTTGCAAATGACGCAGTTGAAGATATCTCTAAAATTGTGACCTAGAGATATCGTACTTTTGGGTTAATTGATTAAAAGATCTTAAACTGTCACCATTATAAAGGTCTCCCAATTTAATTATACCTTTCCCATGCCATTCCCTCCTGAAGAAAGGGGACTTATCAATACACAGCTTCGAATTCATCCAGATACTTGAGGCTTCATTCAAATATGGATTAAATTTAAATAATCTGGCTAGTTTATTCCAAAACAAATGCATATATGACATAATTGGGTGAGACCCTGCCTCAGGAGGTAACTTGATAGACAAACGTTGTAATGGAGGGATGAGAGGATGAGCAGAACACTCAATATGATACCAAGGGGGCGCTCTCTCCGGAGGGAGAGACCAATGTGCTAAATGTTTAAGAGTAAAGGCATAGTAATAGTATATTAACTTTGCAAACCTAAGCCCCTCCCCCTTTTAACTGGCAATTGTAAACACAAAATACTCTGCAGATGCTGGGGTCAAAGCAACACTTACAACACACTAGAGGAACTCAGCAGGTCAGGCAGCATCTGTGGAAATGATCAGTCAACGTTTCGGGCCGGAGCCCTTCATCAGGACTGAAGAGGGAAGGGGCAGAGGCCCTATAAAGAAGGTGGGGGGAGGGTGGGAAGGAGAAGGCTGGTAGATTCCAGGTGAAAAACCAGTAAGGGGAAAGATAAAGGGGTGGGGGAGGGGAAGCAGGGAGGGGATAGGCAGGAAAGGTGAAGAAGGAATAGGGGAAACACAATGGGTAGTAGAAGGAGGCGGAACCATGAGGGAGGTGATGGGCAGCTAGGGGAGGGGGCAGAGTGAAATAGGGATAGAGGAAGGGAGGGGGAGGGAATTACCGGAAGTTGGAGAATTCTATGTTCATACCAAGGGGCTGGAGACTACCTAGACGGTATATGAGGTGTTGCTCCTCCAACCTGAGCTTAGCCTCATCATGGCAGTAGAGGAGGCCATGTATGGACATATCTGAATGGGAATGTGAAGCAGAGTTGAAGTGGGTGGCTACCAGGAGATCCTGTCTGCTGTGGCAGACAGAGCGGAGGTGCTTGACGAAGCGGTCCCCCAATCTGCGTCGGGTTTCACCGATGTAGAGGAGGCCGCACCGGGAGCACCGGATGCAATAGATGACCCCAACAGACCCAGAGGTGAAGTGTTGCCCCACCTGGAAGGACTGTTTGGGGCCCTGAATGGTTGCAAGAGATGAGGAGTAGGGACAGGTGTAGCACTTATGCTTACAGGGATAAGTGCCGGGTGGGAGATCAGTGGGGAGGGACGTGTGGATAAGGGAGTCGTGGAGGAACTGATCCCTGCAGAAAGCGGAGAGGGGTGGAGAGGGAAAGATGTGCTTAGTTGTGGGGTTCTGTTGAAGGTGGCGGAAGTTGCGGAGGATAATGTGCTGGATCTGGAGGCTGGTGGGGTGGTAGGTGAGGACAATGGGAACTCTGTCCCTTTTGTGGTGGCGGGAGGATGGGGTAACGGCCGAAGTGCGGGAAATGGAGGAGATGCGGGTGAGGGCATCATTGACGACGGCAGAAGGGAAACCACGATCTTTAAAGGAAGAGGACATTTGAGATGTCCTGGAATGGAAAGCCTCATCCTCGGAGCAGATGCGACGGAGACGGAGGAACTGGGAATAGGGAATAGCATTTTTGCATATGGCAGGGTGGGAAGAGGTATAGTCGAGGTAGTTATGAAAGTCAGTGGGCTTGTAGAAGATGTCAGTGGACAGTCTGTCTCCAGAGATGGAGACCGAGCGATCGCGAAAGGGGAGAGAAGTGCCTGCTTTAATAACTTGCAGTTTCCCGGTCCCGACGGCTTCATTTTCACTATGGATGTCCAATCCTTGGTCTGAAGAAAGTGGGAAGAGCCAAAAGAGAAGTTATTAAGTGTGAGTACCAGTTCCGCCAACTGGAGGAGGGTAGTAGTGGTGGGGAACTAGTGAGGTCTATTGTCCAGGAAGTAGTGGAGGGCTTTGAGGCCTTCTTGATGGGGAAGAGAAGTGTATAGGGATTGGACATCCATAGTGAAAATGAAGCAGTCAGGACCTGGGAACTGGAAGTTAATAAAGCGGACACTTCTCTCCCCTTTCTCGATCTCTCGGTCTCCACCAGCACTCTTTGCTGCAATGTGTCAATTACTGGAGCGACACCTTCTTCAGCTTCAGTAGCTATACGGTACTGTTTAATACAGGGCAGTGGCACATTCTTTTTAGAGTAACTTTATGCTCTGGAGCTGTTTGGGCCTTTCCCACATGGGCCCATAGGTTCCCTGGTACCTGCGCTCAGGCTCTAGGGGGAAGTAGAGGGTCTTCTGGTGGTGGCTGTTGCTTTTCAAAGGTTGTTTCCCGGCTCTCGGACTTTAACATAATTCTCCCCTCCTTTTCATTAAAGAATTCTATTCGGGCTTCCTGTCCCAGTACCGGCAGAGTTGTAGTATAAACAGGCTTAGTTTCTTTCGCCAATCGTTTTACCATCGCCCGATATCTTTAGGCTTTGCTGCTGGTTTTATGGCCACTGTCAAATGAGGCATTGAGGAGTCCCCTAGTCGGAATCTTTTTTTCTGATCTTCCACTAAGTCTACCAGGAGCCCTAATACCTCAGGACCAAAATACACATACGGTGTTTCCTTCAGCGTTACCGTTTAAATAAGGGTGTACAGCCTGACCATAGTGCAGGTCAGTTTGTAAAGTGTAACAGACCGTGCAATGGAGCTGCTGCTTTTCTCGGTTGCTGTTACTCAAGGATTGCAGATTCTGCGTGTAGAGGTTGGCTCGTCCTATCAATGTGTCATACAGTCTCTGAACTTGCCAAGCACAGAGATTACTATCCAGCTGCCAACAGTATGATAAGGGTTCTGAGCTGTCCTTTTCTCGCCCATTCCTTAATTTTAGCATTTGAGGGACCCCAATTTGAGGAAGCTGCATGTAAATACAGCACAGTGTTGCCCCTGGGTCTGCGGACCCAGCAGGGGAGGCGGGGCTGTTTTAGATATAATGAAGGTGACTGTTAAAAGCTTCGTCTCCATTCTCTTTTTCTCTTTTCCTGCCTCTTTTTTTCTTTGCAGGCATTTTTTTTCTCTCATCTCTAGTACAGCTAACACTTCCTTCAGCTCCCTCAGCTTCAATTCCTCTTTCCTGAGAACCTTCTCTCATAACAGATATCTGCTCCGCTGGGGGTGTCAGGTGCCTGAACTTCTGGCATGGGGGGTTGTAAAGAGTGGGTGCGGGTCGTCCCAAGGCATTATTAAATTGTCTATTTCACTATTGGGTGCCAGTGGGGCACTGGCCGGTACGGCGAGTTGGGGATAAAGTCCCGTGGCAGGTTTCATTTCAGCCCCACCTTCTCTGTTTCAGGCTGCTTAATCTCCTTTTCTTTGGAGGTTGGTGTCTTTTAACCACCTCTTTCCATCGTTTAAAACATCTTAACACGTAAACAGCTTTCCAATTTGGATCGCTGCCCGCATTTCGGGTGGCGTTCTCCCAGTACTGGATTAGGCTGTTGCGTCGCTTTTCCGAGCTCTGTGGTGCCGGGCACACAGCCACCAGCAAGCCCACTGCTTCGGATGTTCCTAGTTCTCCCTCGACGCATCCGTTGGCGTGGGTACCACCAGCCTTGAATCAGCCCACCTGCAGAACCACGAGAATGCGGCACCCTGAAGATGCACTCGCCTTCCAGGCCACATCCTCGGCATATCAAAAAGCAGTCGGCCGTGAGGCCCTGAGAGCGGGTCCTGTTCCCGCAAGGAGCACAAGTCTTATAAAACCTCAGCAGTACGTCCTTACTCTTGTATGACGCAAAGGTTGGGGGTGTTGTGGATAGTGTGGAGGGCTGTCAGAGGTTACAGCGGGACACTGATAGGATGCAAAACTGGGCTTAGAAGTGGCAGATGGAGTTCAACCCAGATAAAGTGTAAGGTGGTTCATTTTGGTAGGTCAAATATGATGACAGAATATAATATTAATGGTAAGACTCTTAGCAGTTTGGAGGATCAGAGGGATCTTGGGGTCCGAGTCCATAGGACTGCTCTTATATTATTGGCTAGCTTACCTTCATATTGCATCTCTTCTATCTTTATGCTTTTTTAGTTGCCTTCTGGTGGTTTTTAAAAGCTTCCCAACATCCCACTAATTTTTGCTCTATTATATGTCCTCTCATTTGAGAGGGAACGAGGTAGGAGGAGGATATCCCAGTAAATTTGCTTGTGATTGGTCAAGATAGCTACCCGTGGATCCTGGCGGCAGGTTCCACCTGGGCTGAGAGCAGGCCCTGGTCACCCTGGAGACAGAACAGGTGCTGTCCACAGGTATATTGTGTCATACACTCCTGGGTAATTACACCTGTGTTTTCTCTGTTTATCTGCCTGTAGGGCCCTGAATTTGAAAGGAGGCTTTCAGCAGTGGACAGGTGAAGACTAGACGGTCCCTGTGCAGGGTGGATGAGGAATGCTGGATGGCATTATCTGATGTCACACTGACCTGGAGCAAGAAACCAACCTCACCCTAATCCTGAATCCACCCACCCCACCAATCCTCACCCCAACATCCTTGAACTCTGAAGCCCAAACCTCAATTGACACATGACCCTGATCCAACCAGCCAAACCTCCCCCCACCCCCCTGACCTGACCTCCAAGAACTGGGATCCTGAATTCCAGTCCTTCCCCACTCTAATCCTCACCCCTCAGCTGAATGCTGACCAGTGCCTCACCCTAATCCCCTCTCACCCCTCAACGATGAGCTAAGGAGGTTGTCCACCCTCTACTTCTCACAATGGCCCTAGTCTCAGCCTAGTCAATTGCAATGGCCTTCAATCTTCTCCAAAATCAACTCGAAGGTCAAAGGTGACACCGGCCCATTCCGGAAGATCAACTGGCACCAACATTTCACCAAACCCCCCAAAGCTTCACCCCTGACGCAGGCTGGGAGATCGTTTCACTGAACACCTACGCTCTGTCCACCAGAGAAAGCAGGATCTCCCAGTGGCCACACATTTTAATTCCACGTCCTATTCCCATTCTGATATGCCTATCCATGGCCTCCTCTACTGTAGAGATGAAGCCACACTCAGGCTGGAGGAAAAACACCTTATATTCCATCTGGCTAGCCTCCAACCTGATGGCATGAACACTGACTTCTCCATCTTCCGTTAATGCCCCACCTCCCCCTTGTACCCCATCCGTTATTTATTTATATACACACATTCTTTCTCTCTGTCTCTTTTTTCTCCCTCTGTCCCTCTGACTATACCCCTTGCCCATCCTCTGGGTTTTCCTCCCCTCCCCCTTTCTTTCTCCCCGGGCCTCCTGTCCCATGATCCTCTCATATCCCTTTTGCCAATCACCTGTCCAGCTCTTGGCTCCACCCCTCCCCCTCCTGTCTTCTCCTATCATTTTGGATCTCCCCCTCCCCCTCCCACTTGCAAATCTCTTACTAGCTCTTCCTTCAGTTAGTCCTGACGAAGGGTCTCGGCCTGAAACATTGACTGTACCTCTTCCTAGAGATGCTGCCTGGCCTGCTGTGTTCACCAGCAACTTTGATGTGTGTCCCCTGATCCTTAAACCTAGAATAACCCCTGAACTTTAATTCCCAATCTAGAACAGTCCACCCCCCTCCCAACTTTAACTTCTGAACCAGCATTTAATCATGATTAGCTACAGTCAGTCAACAGGTGATGCAGACCCTTATAATATCTTCAGGGGTGGGCAGGGTGAGTGTGGGGTGGTCCAGAACCAAGAATCAGTGTTTCACCACGTCATCAGTGTAGGACAAACGAAGAGAAACATTCTCGCTCAAAGGATGGACAGTTGCTGGAAATTTCTCCCTCGCAGAGCGGTATGAGCAGAGGCTCTGGGTGTTCCTACGACAGAAGGAGACGGATCGCTGATGGGGGTGAGGGTTGGTCATCTACATGGCAACGGGCTTCACAGAAGGACATGAATAAAAAAACGTTTGTTTGAAAAGAGAAGTGTGCATGATTTGTACCATATATCCATGTTTAAAAAGTACAGACAGGGAGTGAGAGAGGGAAGTGAGAGCAGGGGGAGGAGAGGGGGGGAGGGGAGAGTTGGAGAAGGAAATGGGAGGGGGAGGGGGAGAGGGGAAGAGGGAGAGGAGAAGGGGAGGGGAAGAGGGATTGAGAAGGAGACTGCAAGTGTGTTACAGAATCACAGTGCGAAGGTTGACAGTTCGGCTCCCACACGGGGAAGTGCAGATGCCTGCACATCCTTCCTGAAACAGGATGAGCATAACAGCACACAACGTAAATGTAGCTGCAGGTTCAGAAAAGAATCACCTGGATGTTCGGAGGACTGGAAAGCTGGAGTTATGAGTAGAGATGGGTTTTGTTGTGTTGGGTGGAGTCCCGTAGGGTCTTCAGAAGTGATGAATGAGGCGCGTGTCTTGGATTACAACTGTTTTCATCATTTTCATCGGACTGGTTCAACCTGCACCAGTAACTAACACAACTGCAAGTGAGAAAGGGCAAGGACTGGATCTTGCAAACTAGTTGAAGCTGGTTGGAGAATGGAGTCTTCACCGATTCAAACAATCTGTGAAACAACAAGTACATTGTCATGACATCTCTGGCTCATGAGGAAATTATACCAGTGGAGAGGTAGCTATACTACAAATGACTGAAGATCTACAAACATACAAGCATGAAGTAAGCTCCACTACAAAGTTCAAAGTTGAATGGTTATTCTCAAAGTACATACATGTCACCACTTACAACCCTGGGATTCATCTTCCTGCGGGGCACACTCAGCAGATCTATAGAATAGTAACTGTAACAGGATCAATGGAAGATCAACCAGAGTGCAGAAAACAACAAACTGTGTAAATGCAAATATAAATAAGTAGCAATAAATAATCAGAGCGTGAAATAACGAGATAAAGAGACCTTAAAGTGAGATCATTGGTTCCAGGAACATCTCAATGGATGGGCAAGTGAGTGTAATTATCCCCTTTAGTTCAAGAGCCTGATGGTTGAGGGGTAGTAACTGTTCTTGAACCTGGTGGTTCAAGTCCTGAGGCTCTTGTTCCTTCTACCTGCTGGCAGCAAGAAAACTAACAACAGAAATAACAATTTGGACCCCAGTCCCGCAGCTGGAACTGTTTCTGGGAGCTCACGATGGCCACTGCAGACTGAGTGCAGGTGTTCTGTCAAATGGTCACCAGGTCTGTGCTTGTTCTTGCTGATATAGAGGAATTCCTGGATGTCAACATCAGATTTGATCACTGATAAGACTTTCACACAACCGTCACTAGCAGCAAAGCAAGCGTTCTGGATGAGGGTGGAGCTGAGACAGGATGATGTGTGATTGCAGAGGATGAAAGGTGAGCAACTGTTTCTGTTCCATCTGGGTGAGAGCAGATCTGTGACAAACAGAGAGGATGGGCTCCATCAGGCACACCGGAAGGGAAGACATGCTTTCTAAAAGAAGGCATTTCAGACGTACTGAATCATCTCAAATGTTCCCATTTCATGACCGGATGCAGAGGCAATGAAGAATTTGAAAGGAATGGCTCCTTTACAAGAGACAGGGTTGTAGTCTCTGTAGCTGTGAGAGTCGGTGGTTTATAGTAAATATCCATTGGTACCAGGGTAGTGTAGTGGTTAGTGTGACGTTACTGCAGCTCAGGCATTCTGCAGCTCAGAGTTCGATTCCAGTGCCATTCGGTAAGGAGTCTCTGTAATCCTCCCCGTGGAATGCACAGCTTGTCTCTGGGTGCTCCAGTTTCCTTCCATAGTCCAAAGACCTACCTAGTGGGTTAACTGAGTATTGTTGTGTACATACATCTATTGATGCTGCTGGACACATATTCAGTGATGTTCCTGGAATCATCGGGTGTTTCGGGTCTTTCAACGTCATACTACCTCCTCCAGGTGACCCAGCCGGGGCTGATCAGACCCCAGCTTGTGTCCAGATGGCTAGCTACTTATGACTCCATGGCTCCCCTCTTTTGAGCCACAGCCATCTTGAGGCCCTCTCTGCCGCATCGCTGGTACTGCGGATGGCTCTCCTCTTCCTCTCTGCCTCGATGCCCAAAATGCTGAAGGCTCTAACTAAAGAACGGGCTACAAATCCCCTACAGCCAACCTCCACTGGGAGACACCTCGCTCTCCATCCAGCCTGCTGAACCGTTCAGCTGCGATACTGACAATAATTGTTGTCATGGCTTGTAGCTTCCTATCAACCCCTCCCTTCGCCGTTGCCTCCAGAATTTGGTTAACATCTTCATCAAACTGCTTCCACAGTGAAGTCATATTAGCTGCAGGCCACTTGATCCACCTCCTGTTAGACTTCATGTTAGAGGGATTAGTTTGCAACACTTGGAGGTTCTGGGCACTATGGGGTGACTCCGGGCCTGGCCCCTCCTTCGTCTCACCAGGTTGGACACCTGCGCGTTGTGCTGCTCCTGCTCCCGCCAAACACTTCATCCTCACTTGGTGGATCTTCAAGCCGCGATCGTTCTTGCAAATTTTGCCAATGCACACTGCTTCCTCATCGTCGTTTGTTCATTGCCTGGGTCTGATATCATTGTGTCCATCCGACTGGGGTGCACATCCTCCCCTCCTCTCGGGCACCCCTGGGGGTATCGTGATTAGGTTAGGGTTAAATTGGTGTTGTGGGGTTGCTGGGCAGCATGGCTCAAGGCTTACAATGTGCTGTATCGCTAAATAAATAAATATCAGTAGACAGTTTGTCTCTCGTGATGGAGAGCAGGAAATCCGGAGAAGGGAGGGAAGTGTCAGAAATGGTCCATGTGAATTTGAGAACCGGGTGGAAGTTGCTGGTGAAGGGGATGAAGTTGTTAGGTTCTGTGTGGGTGCAGAAGGCAGCACCAATACAGTCATTGATGTCATGGAGAAAGAGTTGGGGGCGGTAGAGGAGAAAGGTTTCGAATAGGGTCTGTTCTGTGAGGCAGAAACGATGGGCCTACCTAGGCAGTCATGTTTGTGGATCTCTGCTAAGAGAGAGAAGTGGAAAGTACAGGATTAGAAGCCGTGAAGGGGAGACTGCTGATATAATGAGACCAGGAAGTGTTCGTCAGTGGAGTCATTCTGTGAGGGCTGGTAAGACAAGGTGTCTGAGATCTGTCATAGTCAATGTGCCAGTTCACAACAGCACCGCCCTCATCGGGGGTTGTGATTGATATGAAGTACTTGCGCATTCAGAGGGGTGAGGTTGGAGCAGGCCAAGGGAGTGAAGAGGTCAACAAGTACAATTTCAAAGTTCAACGTAAATTTATTATCAAACGCATATATGTCAGCAAATACTACCATGAGCTTCCTTTTCTAGCAGGCATTCACAGTAAATACAAAGAAACACAATAGAATCAATGAAAAACTGCAACCAACAAAGACAGACAAACAATCAGTGTGCAAAAGACAATACATTATGCAAATACGTTCAAAAAAGAAAAACACAAATCAAAATAATAATGTAACCCTCTCACTGTAGGCTCGTACTGAGTTAGCTATTGCTGTGAGTACAAGCGAATGACAACGTAACACAATGCACGGGCATAACAATGGAAAGGCCATTTCCAGTAAATAAACATACCTAGAGAATGAAGAAACTAGAGTAAAGTTCTGGTAGTTGTGAAGCAGCTTCTATTTGACAAAGCAAGATACAGCAGGCAACATGTTGCAACACTTTCAGTGGAAAGTTCTGCCTGTGCTGAAGACTACACACATTTTATATCTAATCACAAACAAGAAGTGCAGATGCTGGAAATCCGAGCAACACACACAAAATGCTGGAGGAATTCAGCAGGCCAGGCAGCATCTATGGAAAAGAGTACAGTCGACGCTTGGGGCCGAGAAACTTCAGCAGGACTTGGCCCGAAACATCAACCATACTCTTTTCCATAGTTCCTCCAGCATTTTGTGTGTGTTGCTCACATTTTATATGCTAAAGATCAAAGAAAATTCAGGAGAATTCGAACAAATCCATATTAACTATGCCCTCTTGGACTACACATGTAACAGTTTAAAATGTTTGGATCTTCTTGCCATCACGTCCAAAGTAACTGTCAGCTGCTGTCGTGTCCATGCAATGGGATGCCGATTGAATTCATATATATGTGGACAATCAGGTATTTCTTGGTCTGTCTGGTCGGCATTTTAAATTTAATCTTCAATGCACATTTGAGTCTGAGGATTAGTGGCTGAGGTCAGTTAAGTTAATTGCTGCATGTACTATACCCAAAATTGCTCTAACATAAGGTAAGTATGATTTTGGTAAACACAACACATAAAAGTTTGTATATCCCTTTAAGGGAAAGCAGGACTGTTACATATATGAATACTGACTACCCATGCAAATTTACTGTTCACTTGGAAATGATAATTTAGCTCACGCCAGTATAAACTTAAATTGAAATTGTATTGACAAACTATTTTAAACTGTAACAAACACAATATTATATAATACAAAAAAAAGAAAAGGGCCCATCACATATATAAAAAAATTAGTCTATAAATTGCACATAATCATTGGAGCTCATTGTTGCATAATCAATCTGGTTTGCTTCACTTTATTTACTCACAGTACCAAAGTTCTACCTGAAATCACTGACCAAATAAATATCCATCCCACCTCCAAGGAACAAGGTGTTGAACTTTCTCTAATGTTGTGTACTAACTAAAGGCTATCTGCACATTGTCTGTAGATGCAACACTCTGTGAACCATTTGCTTCCACTTAAGCAGGCCAGGGCATCCTCAATCTGTGAAATGGTATATTTGTTTCGGATTGTACATCTGTTCAGTGTTCTATAATCAACACACGTGTATTTTCCCATTCCCTTTTCTCACAACAACTATGGGCGATGCATAGGGACTTCTTGACTCACTGGTAATTTCAGCTTCCTTGAGTTTCAGCAGCTGCTGCCTGATATCTTCAACCTCACTGGTGCTAACCGGCAAGACCTCTCTCAGAAAGGTATGTCCTATGTCACTTTGATAGCATGGTGAGTACTCTTGGAGCAACCAACATCAAACTCGTCAGTAGAGTATATCACACAGTTCCTCTCTTCATTCTCATCACCCTGCATAGGAGAAACTTGCACATTCTCAAAAGTGTCTCTCACTACAGGATGAATGCTCAGGGTTGTCAGAAAGCTCTCTCTCCTTCTTGTTTTAAATGCTTCCATGAGCCTTCTCAAGAGGGAAGTGTTTGCTCCCTAAGAATGGAAACTTTACCTTTTAGGACTGGACCTGGGCCAACTAACACTGGTGTATAAATAGTCTTAGTTATCTGCTTCCGAAAACTCCAGTTTCGATGAGAAGTAATTAGCATAAGGGTAATCATCAGCACGAAGCCCAGATCTCAAGGGCACCGATAGAAATCAATGGTAATGCATCAGATACCTGTTGTAAAATCTCTGCAGAGTACCTGCGTCAAGTATGGCTCCAGCATAAATACCTTCAATCTGTATGGATACATCAGAATTTAGCCCCACTAAGCCTTCACAAATAGTGTTTTACACTTTAATATTCTATCGATATGCTGATTGGAACATATTTTCTGGAATGTCTGTTCTATTACAGGGTCCCTCTGTAGCTTCCCATCTTTCTCCTGTTTGATTAACCACGTGGTTGCTTTCCAAAGATTTTCCTGCTCCCCTCAATCTTCACTTGAAAAATCCATCTTCTCCACATTGGTAACAGAAAATCCCAGGCCTGTCCTCAGTCAAGATCCCTTGGCAGCATCCATATCACAGTTCCTTAATTATGACACACTTAATGACACCAGCGTAACACAAATAAACAGGCTATCTATTCATTCACTCCTTCATAACTTCGGTCCTTCGGTCAATATCTTCTGGATAGACCATGAAGTCCCATGTTTCACTTCCTTTATGACTTTTACATTTGTTTTTCATCTTGAATCTGTTTCTGGAACTGTTGGAGCTTGTGATTTGCATTTGAGAGAACATCTGGGTGGTTCAGCACTCTGCAGACTCCAAGGGGATTCCGAGGGACAGAGGCAGTGTGAGGGAACTTCATAGTGAGAAGGCTGCGGGATGGGGCCCGAGCTGATGTTCGACTCCATTTTGCTGAATCCATTGTTTGCCAATTAAAGTGACGAGGGAGATTGAAACATTGAAGTGTGCGGAAAGTGAGCGCCAGCTCCCTGCCTTTTCACTGCTGGGGGGGCCGCTCTGCTACAGAGAGGGGCGGCTGCCTTTTCGCTGCTGGGGGGCCGCTCTGTTACAGAGAGGGGCGACTGACTTTTCACTGCTGGGGGGCCGCTCTGCTACAGAGAGGGGCGACTGCGTTTTTATCACTGGTGAGATGGCTCTGCTAGAGAGGGGAGACTATTTTTATCGTTGGTGAAATTGCTCTGCTGCAGGGAGGGCGAGGCCTGCCACTGTACCTGGAGAATGTTACCCAGGTTTTCTGCATTTTGGATATGGACTTGCACTACAGACATTTTTTCAGATTTATTGTTTTTTTTATATTCTGTGATTTTGTCCGACCTTTCCCTGCCCAATGAAGCTGTGGAAGCTACCTCAGTAAATATATTCAGGACAAGGTTGGATGGATGTTTGCATGGTAGGGGAGTTAAGGGTTATGGGGGAAAGGCAGGTAGGTGGAGATGAGTGCATGGACAGATCAGCCATGATCTTATTGAATGGTGGGGCAGGCTCGACGGGCCAGATGGCCGACTCCTGCTCCTATTTCTCATGTTCTTATGTTTTTTTGTGTGTGGGAGGGGGCAGTCAATGTGCCTGTTCTGTTTGTGTGGGGAGGAGGGAATTGGAGATTGATGATTAAACTGCTCGTCTTTTCTTTCTTGCTTGCGAGGCTATCCGGAGATGAATTTCAGAGTTGCATACATCAATAATAAATAAACCTTTGAACCTTTATACAGCCATAATACAGCATTCCATCCTAGACAAGCCTGCAAAAATGTAACCCTCTCACCTTGGGCTTGTAATAAGTTAACTATTACCGTGAATACAAGCTAATAGCAACATAGCTCGACCATGCATGGGAATAATGATGAAAAGGTCATTTCCAATATATAAAGATGCCTAGGGTGAATATGATTTGGCTAAACACAAATATAAAAGTTTGCATATCCCTTTAAGGGAAAGTAGTACTGTTGACTGAACACTGACAAACCCAGACAAACTACTGCTCACCAGAAAACAATAATTTAACTCACACCAGTGTACACTTAAATTCAAATTATATTGATGATAGATAGATAAACAGACATACTTTATTGATCCTGAGAGAAATTGGGTTTCGTTACAGTTGCACCAACCAAGAATAGAGTATAAATATAGCAATATAAACCATAAATAATTAAATAATAATATGTAAATTATGCCACATGGAAATAAGTCCAGGACCAGCCTATTGGCTCAGGGTGTCTGGCTCTCCAAGGGAGGAGTTGTAAAGTTTGATGGCCACAGGCAGGAATGACTTCCTATGACGCTCTGTGCTGCATCTCGGTGGAATGAGTCTCTGGCTGAATGTACTCCTGTGCCCAACCAGTACATTATGTAGTGGATGGGAGACATTGTCCAAGATGGCATGCAACTTGGACAGCATCCTCTTTTCAGACACCACCGTCAGAGTCCAGTTCCATCCCCACAACATCACTGGCCTTACAAATGAGTTTGTTGATTCTGTTGGTGTCTGCTACCCTCAGCCTGCTGCCCCAGCACACAACAGCAAACACGATAGCACTGGCCACCACAGACTCGTAGAACATTCTCAGCATCGTCCGGCAGATGTTAAAGGACCTCAGTCTCCTCAGGAAATAGAGACGGTCCTGACCCTTCTTGTAGACAGCCTCAGTGTTCTTCGACCAATCCAGTTTATTGTCAATTTGTATCCCCAGGTATTTGTAATCCTCCACCATGTCCACACTGACCCCCTGGATGGAAACAGGGGTCACCGGTACCTTAGCTCTCCTCAGGTCCACCACCAGCTCCTTAGTCTTTTTCACATTAAGCTGCAGATAATTCTGCTCACACCATGTGGCAAAGTTTCCTACCGTAGCCCTGTACTCAGCCTCATCTCCCTTGCTGATGCCATCAGAAAACTTCTGAAGATGACAAGACTCTGTGCAGTAGTTGAAGTCCGAGGTGTAAATGGTGAAGAGAAAGGGAGACAAGCCAGTCCCCTGTGGAGCCCCAGTGCTACTGATCACTCTGTCTGACACACAGTTGTGGTAGACCACATATATATGTTGTAACTGGGTCACCTGTCTGGACACGCCCCTCTGCTGACTGCCCCTGTGGCTCCTCCCACAGAGCCCTGAATAAAGGCGATTGGGCCTTGGCTCCTCCTCTCAGTCCGGGGCAGACACTCAGCATGCTGGAGGTCACATTTTACTGCGAATAAAAGCCTCTCAGTATTTACTCTACTTCCAGTCTTTTGGAGTTATTGATGGTGCATCAATTTTATTAGCAGTAATTTTAAAACATGGAACGATCCTGAGACCCAACAAGTTAGACCTCGACCCTCAAACACCTGAAGCTGGAAACGCTTTCAGACTCTGGCTGGCTTGCTTCGAATCGTACCTAGAGGCGATTAAAGTGACTGACTCCACAGCGAAGCACAGAGTTCTACTCTCCAGGGTCAGTCCTCGATGATCAGAGACCAGCCAAGCCATGACGGCGCGATGAGCGCACTCACAGGACAATACCTGCGGCCGGTAAACACCGTCTATGCGCGGCATCATTTAGCGACACGGCAACAGCGGCCCGGGGAATCGAGTGCTGCGTTTGTCCGGGCACTACAGACACTCGTGCCGACCTGCGGCTGCCAAGAACTGACGGCAGAACAGCATGCGGAGCTCCTAGTGAGAGACGCCTTCGTCACAGGGACCAGGTCAGTGTACGTGCGCCAGCGGCTGCTGGAAAAAACTGATCTTACCTTAAGTTCGGTGATCAAGCTGGCCAATATGCTGGAAGCCGCTCTGCATAACTCCGAGGCTCTCCAGGCACGCGATCCCCCGATGGCCTCGTGGACGCTGCAGACCCCACAACTCGCCGGCGAATCGACCTCAGCTGCTGCCAGTCGTGAGTCCGTGAAGTCCTACTTCTGTGGATTGGAGAAGCACCCCCGGAAACGCTGCCCGGCCCGACAAGCTACCTGCTCCAGCTGCGGAAAGAAGGGCCACTTCGCCAAGGCCTGTAAGTCCAAACCGTGAGCGGGATCGAGCAGCGCCGTGTGTGAGACATGGGGGTCGCCATCTTGCCTGCACACCGCCACCACGTGCGAGACATGGGAGCCGCCATCTTGGTTGGCACCACCTCCCACCGCCTACAACCAACAGGTGCTCACGGGGCACCCCACTGCGCCGGACCAAGACAGCGACTCAACCCTGGCCTCCGTGACCCTCGACCAAAGCGCTCCCCACCAGCTCAATGATGGACATCCTGGTGGAGGGGCGCAGGACAAGCTGCCTGTTTGACACGGGCAGCACGGAGAGTTTTATCCACCCGGACACGGTGCAGCATTGCAGACTGGCGATACGGCCGGTAAGTCGGAGGGTCACCATGGCCTCCAGGTCACATACAACAGACACCCGGGGGGGTTGTGTAGTGACGCTAGTGGTGCAGGGCACAGAATATCGGGACTTTACGTTACTGGTCTTGCCTTAACTGTGTGCCCCTGTGCTGTTGGGGTTGGACTTCCAGAGCCACCTGAAAAGTGTGACAATGGAGTATGATGGGCCCCTCCCACCAATTACTGTCATAAATTCCCGGCTTTGTAGAGATATGTCACGTACCCCGCTACTGACCACACACATACACCGACCCGCACATCCCACCCAACACCATGCCAACTGCCACACTACCGACACCACTTGCGGCCTCTCCACCCTCAGGATCCCTCCCCCATCGCTGTTCGCCAACCTGACCCCTGACTGTAAACCTGTGGCAACTAAAAGCAGGAGGTACAGCGCGGGGGACAGAGCTTTCATTAAGTCGGAGGTGCAGCGGCTGCTCAGGGAGGGGGTCATTGAGGCAAGCACAAGTCCTTGGAGGGCGCAGGTGGTCGTTGTTCGGAGCGGGGAGAAGAATAGGATGGTCGTGGACTATAGCCAGACCATCAATAGGGTCACGCAGCTCGACGCGTACCCTCTACCCCGCATCGCGGATATGGTCAATCAGATAGCACAGTGCAAGGTGTACTTGACCATAGACCTAAAATCCACTTACCATCAGCTCCCCATCCGCCAGGAGGACCGCCCTTACACTGCCTTCGAGGCGGACGGCAGGTTGTATCAATTCCTGCGCGTCCCCTTTGGTGTCACGAATGGTGTATCTGTCTTCCAGAGGGCAATGGACCGGATGGTGGACTAGTGCCAACCGAAGGCCACGTTCCCATATCTGGATAACATCACCATCTGCGGTCAGGACCGGCAGGATCACGACAACAACCTCCAAAAATTTCTCCAAGCGGCCAAATCCTATAACAAGGACAAGTGTGTGTTCAGAACCACTCAGCTTGCTATCCTTGGGTGTGTCGTGGAGAATGGAGTCATTGGCTCTGACCCCGACCGTGTGCGCCCCTGTTGGAACTCCCTCTTCCCAACACCCTCAGAGCCCTCAAAAGGTGCCTGGGCTTCTTTTCATATTACGCCCAATGGGTCTCTAACTATGCAGACAAGGCCCGCCCCCGGTCAAGTCCACCACATTCCCCCCCCTCAGCCGAGGCCCACACGGCCTTCAACCGCATAAAAGGGGACATTGCCAAAGCAGCAATGCATGCGGTGGATGAGGCCATTCCCTTCCAAGTAGAGAGTGACACCTCCGACTTTGCGCTGGCTGCTACCCTCAACCAGGCAGGAAGACCAGTGACGTTCTTCTCCCATACCCTTCAAGGCCCTGAAATTCGGCACTCTGCGGTAGAGAAAGAGGCCCAGGCCATAGTGGAAGCTATTAGGCACTGGAGGCACTATCTTGCCGGCAAAAGGTTCACCCTGCTAACTGACCAGCGCTCAGTCGCATTCATGTTTAGCAAACAACAGCGGGGCAAAATCAAAAATGATAAAATTCTGAGGTGGAGAATCGAACTCTCTACCTACAACTATGACATCATGTACAGACCTGGGAAGCTCAACGAGCCCTCCGATGCTCTATCCCGGGGAACGTGCGCCAGCGCGCAGGTCGACCGGCTGTACGCCCTACATGTAGGTCTTTGCCACCCGGGGGTCACCCAGCTTTTCCACTTCGTGAAAGCCCGGAACCTGCCTTACTCCCTTGAGGAGATCAGGACGATGACCAGGGACTGCCAAGTCTGCGCAGAGTGCAAACCGCACTTCTACTGACCCGAAAAGGCACCACTCATCAAGGCCACCCGCCCCTTTGAGCGACTGAGTGTTGACTTTAAGGGCCCCCTTCCCTCCTCCGACCGCAATGTGTACTTTCTTAACGTAATTGCCCAGTACTCACGGTTTCCCTTCGCCATCCCCTGCCCCGACACCACTACCACGTCAGTTATAAAAGCCCTGCGCGAGCTCTTCACTCTGTTCGGATACCCATGCTATATCCACAGTGACAGAGGGTCCTCGTTTATGAGTGACGAGCTGCGCCAATATCTACTGGCTAGGGAAATTGCAACCAGTAGGACCACGAGCTATAATCCCCGGGGGAATGGACAGGTAGAGAAGGAGAATGGCACGGTGTGGAAAGCCACACTCTTAGCCCTCAGGTCAAAGGGACTGCCGGTCTCCCGCTGGCAGGAGGTCCTTCCCGAGGCACTCCACCCCATCCACTCCCTGTTATGCACGTCCACCAATGCCACCCCTCATGAGCGGCTCTTTTCTTTTCCCAGAAAATCGACCACTGGAACCACCCTACCATCTTGGCTGACGTCCCCGGGGCCAGTGCTGCTCTGGAAACATGCGAGGAGCAATAAATACTCCCCGATGGTCGAGAGGGTTCACTTACTTCATGCGAACCCCCAGTATGCCTACGTGGTTTTACCTGATGGGCGGGAGGACACGGTCTCCATCCGCAACCTGGCGCCCGCAGGAGCTCCGGGCCCCTACCCTGAACACTCCGTGGTGACTATTAACCCCGTATCCACCGATGTATATACCCACGAGACACCGCACACTCCAAGCCCTACACAGACACCGCACGACACTCCCATACCGGGCAGGACGCACACGCACGAGGGATTACCGACGCCTAACATGCTGGCACCTCAAATCAGGCCGGAGCCAGCACAACCGCCATCGCCGGTGCTACGTAGATCACAGCGACGGACTCGACCGCCTGATAGACTTGACCTGTAAATATACTTGTTTTTAAATATTGTCAGTCACTTCACCCCGCGGGACTCTTTTTAAAGAAAGGAGGGGTGAATGTGGTAAATCACATATATATGTTGTAACTGGGTTACCTGTCTGGACACGCCCCTCTGCTGACTGCCCCTGTGGCTCCTCCCACAGACCCCTGAATAAAGGCGATTTCGCCATTGCTCTTCCTCTCAGTCCGGGGCAGACACTCAGCATGCTGGAGGTCACATTTTACTGTGAATAAAAGCCTCTCAGTATTTACTCTACTTCCAGTCTTTTGGAGTTATTGATGGTGTATCAACAGTGTTGCAAGCCCACGTACTGTGGTCTGCCAGTCAGGTAATCAGGAATCCATGACACCAGGAAAGCATCCACCTGCATCGCTGTCAGCTTCTCCCCCAGCAGAGCAGGGCAGATGGTGTTGAACGCACTGGAGAAGTCAAAAAACATGACCCTCACAGTGCTCGCTGGCTTGTCCAGGTGGGCGTAGACACGGTTCAGCAGGTAGATGATGGCATCCTCAACTCCTAGTCGGGGCTGGTAGGCGAACTGGAGGGGATCTAAGTGTGGCCTGATCATAGGCCGAAGCAGCCCCAGAACAAGTCTCTCCAGGATCTTCATGATGTGGGAGGTCAATGCCACTGGTCTGTAGTCATTGAGGCCACTGGGGCGCGGCGTCTTCGGCACAGGGACGAGGCAGGACGTCTTCCACAGCACAGGAACCCTCCGGAGCCTCAGGCTCAGGTTAAAGACATGGCGAAGTACTCCACGTAGCAGAGGGGCACAGGCTTTGAGCACCCTGGTGCTGACACCATCCGGTCCTGCAGCCTTGCTCGGGTTGAGACGTTTCAGCTGGCTTCTCACCTGTCAACTGTGACAAACTATTTTAAACTATAACAAACACAATAATATTGTATAATACAAAATAATGAAAATGGCCCATCAAATATATAAAAATATTAGTCTATAATGTGCATGTAATCATTGGAGCTCATTGTTGCATAATCAGTCCGTTTTGTTTCACTTTGTTTACTCACGGTGACGAGAAATTCTGCCTGTCAACCCAGTTCAGGTGAAACATAAATAAGTATCGATGCAACATCAAAGGACAAGCTGCCGAAACTTTCTCCAAGGTCATGTGCTAACTTGCTACAGATGCAGGTTATCTGTACATGCTCCGTGAGACTATTGTCTGCATGAGGATTTTCCGACAGAGGTATCTGTCCTTCCAAATGGGTCCTGTGAGCATTTCACCATGTTCTTCTGTGATCTTCATTGTCTGTTTCCATTGTCCTTCTTTCCCCTTCTTCGATCCCGCACTGTCTCTAGAAAAACGGCTCCTCGTTCTTTTTCCCGCACATGGAATACTCCCAAGACAAATCCTATTGGCTAATTAAAGAAGCCTAACTTATCAATCAACTGAATTTTTATTTTAAACAGAAAAAATGAAATAGTCAACTGTATAAAGGAACTTACTGCATTTTGAGAAAATCTGCAGGAAATAAAATACCCAACATCATAAAATAAAATAGAGCATGGTCTTAAACCAGGGTATTACAATAATGTACAAAAGAAATCTGGTGTCAAAATGCTGCATCCGGATTTCAGTTCAGCACTCAACACTATTGTCCCACAGACCTTCACAGACAAACTCCCACTACTCAGTCTAATTACACCACTGTGCGACAGGGTGTTAAACCTCAGACAGTCAGGACGTAGAATCACCTCTCTCTCCCCATCGTCCTCGACACGGGTGTTTTGTGCCCACTGCCGTGCACTCTACTCACATGTGACTGCATGGCCAAATACCTGAGGAATCACATTACCAACAGCGGTGGGGGTCATCACTGGCAACAATGAGATGGCCCACAGGGAGCAGGTGGGAGAGCTCGAGGCCAGGTGCCAAGCAAATAACCTCTTCCTCAACGTCAGCAGCATAAAGGAGATGGTTATCGACTTCAGGAGAAGTTGCGCCACTCACAACTCCCTTCATATCGGTGGCTCAGCAGTGAAAACTGCAAACCGTTTTAAACTCCTGGCAGTGTCCATCACACAACATCTCACGGTCTCAGAACACGACTTACACAGCCAAGAAAGCTCAGCAATGCCTCTAATTTCTGAGGAGGCTGAAGAGAGCTAGACCATGCACATTCCATCATTCTACAGATGCACAGGAGAGAGCATCTTAACGAGCTGCATCACTGCTCGCCGTGGAAACTGCACTGGGCCGGACAGGAAGTCTCTACAATGGGTGGTCAAAATGCCCAGTGCATCCCCAGCACCAGCCTCCCTGACATCAAAGGCATAATGTACATACAGAGAAGTACTGGAAAAGGACTAGTAACATCATGAAGGATCCCACACACCCTGCTCATGGACTGTTTGCCCCGCTCCCATTAGGGAGGAGGCTACGTAGCATTCTCACTACACTCAAAAACAGCTTCTTCCCCCAAACAGTGAGGCTGATCAACACCTCCACCCACCAACTCCACTACTACTGTATTGTCATCCTATGTGCAGCCTATGGACATACAATCAATCTATCTGCATAATGTATTGTGTGTTTCTTTGTGCTATGATTATTGGTTCTTTATCTTTTGTGTTTTTTTGTGCTGCATTGGACCTGGAGTAACATTTTATTTTCTTTACACTTGAGTACAGGAAATGACATTTAACAATCTTGAATCTTGAATAAGTACAGTAATACGTATTGAGAACATGAGAGGAAGAGTCTTTGAAAGTGAGTTCGCAGGTAGTGGCATCAGTTCAGGGATGGGGTGAGTGAAGCTGGGTGAAGTCATCACCCTCTGGTTCAAGAGCCTGATGGCTGAGGGGTGAAATCTTTTCTTGAATTTGGTACTGTGGGACCTGAGACCCCAGTACCTTCTTTCTGATGGCCGCAGTGAGAAAAGAGTCGAGCCTCAATGGTGGGGTTATTTTTTAGACTAGATTATTAGATTATGAAGACACGCAGTCCTCTTTTATTGTCTTTTAGTAATGCATGCATTAAGAAATGATACAATGTTTTTCCAGAACGATATCACAGAAACACATGACAAACCAACTTAAAAACTGACAAAAACCACATAATGATAACATATAGTTACAACAGTGCAAGCAATACCGTAATTTGATAAGAACAGACCATGGGCACGGTAAAAAGTCTCAAAGTCTCTCAAAAGTCCCATCATCTCACGCAGACGATGAACCTCCAGCACCGCAAACTTGCCGATGCAGCATCCTGGAAGCATCTGACCACAGTCTGACTCGAGTCCGTCCGAAAACTCCAAGCCTCCAACCAGCTGTCCGACACCGAGCACCGAGCACCATCTCTGCCAAGCGCTTTGACCCCGGCCCCGGCAACAGGCAATAGGCAAAGCCGAGGATTTGGGGCCTTCCCCTCCGGAGATTCTCGATCACACAGTAGCAGCGGCAGCAAAGCGGGCATTTCAGAAGTTTCTCCAGATATTCCTCCGTGCTTCTTACGTCTGTCTCCATCAAATCAGGATTGTGCACGCCATCCTACTTCACAAATACGATATCATTTGGAACAGCCGTGCATGCTGTGTTGTGCCACCATCTTCTCTTCCCTCCTCCATGATAACCAATAGACCATAAGACATAGGAGCAGAATTAGGCCATTCAGCCCATCAAGTCTGCTCTGCCATTGCATCATGGATGATCCTGGACCCCACTCAACCCCATAGACCTGTCTTCTCGTCATATCCTTTGATGCCCTGACCAACCGGGAAACGATCAACTTAAATATACCCACGGTCTTGGCCTCCACCACATTCTGTGGCAGAGCATTCCACAGATTCACTACTCTCTGGCTAAAAAAGTCCTCTTTACCTCTGTTCTAAAGGGTTGCCCCTCAATTCTGAGGCTGTACCCTCTAGTTTTGGATACCCCTACCATAGGAAACATCCTCTCCACATCCACCTTGTCTAGTCCTTTCAACCTTCAGTAGGTTTCTATGAGATATCCCACCCCCCCACCCCGGTATTCTAAATTCCAGTGAGGTCAGGCCCAAAGGTGACAAAAGCTCTTCATATGTTAACCCCTTCATTCCCAGAATTATCCTCATGAACCTGCTCTGGACTCTCCAATGACAGCATACCCTTTCTGAGGTATGGGGCCCAAAACTGTTAACAATATCTCAAGTGCGGCCTGAGTATTGTCTTATAAAGTCTCAGCATAGTCACCTATTCTATTGCCCTTGAAATAAATGTCAACATTGCACTTGCCTTCTTTACCACAGACTCAACCTGTAAATTAACCCTCGGTGAGTCTTGCACATGGATTCCTAAATCCCTCTGCCCCTCTGATGTTTGAATCTTCTCCCCATTTAGACAATAGTCTGCACTATTGTTCCTTTTACCAAAAATGCATTATCATACATTTCCCAACACTGTATTCCATTTTCCACTTTTTTGCCCATTCTTCCAATTTCTCTCAGTCCTGCTGCAATCACATTGCTTCATCAACACTACCTACACCTCCACCTATCTTCATATCATCCGCAAACTTTGCCACAAAGCCATCAATCCCATTATCCAAATCACTGACAAACAATGTGAAGAGTAGCGGTCCCAATACTGACCCCCGAGGAACACCACTAGTCACCGGCAGCCAATCAGACAAGCCCCCTTGATGATCAATAAAAGATCAAAGTTCAAAGTAAATTTATTATCAAAGTACATATATGTCACCATATCCAACCCTGAGGCTCATTTTCTTGTGGGCATACTCAATAAATCCAAGCAACATAATAGAATCAGGGATTGGGGTCAAAAGAGAGGAATGGGGGAGGTGGTGTGGGAGATGTCAAGGGAAGGTGGGGAGGATAATTAGGAAGTGTAGTGGGGTTGGGAGTATGGAAGGCAGAGGAAGTGGAGCATAGGACGGAGGGTGTTAGCCGTAGGGACAAGTGGTGTCAGAATGGATATGCCAACATCCTGGATGGGACTGAACGGAAAGGTGTGGGAATGGAACTGACGAGATGGCAAGGCAAGTCCTGTTTGACAAACGTACTGGAGTACTTTGAGGATAAAACTAACACAGTGGATAGAGGGGAACAGATGGATGTTACTTTCTTGGATTTCCAGAAGGTGTTCAATAAGGTGCCACATAAAAGACTTTCATAAGATAGGGATACATAGAGTTGGGGTGATGTATTAGCATGGATAGGGGATTGGTTAACTAATAGAAAGCAGAGTTATTCTGGTTAGCAATCAGTGGTGAGCAGTCTTCCGCAGGGGTTGGTGTGGGCCCACAACTGTTCACAATATACATTAACGATCTGGAAGAGTGGGCTGAGTGTAGTGTATCTGAGTTTGCTGATGCACTAAATTGAGTGGACAAACAGATTGTGCAGACGATATGGAGAGTTTGCAGAGAGATATAGATAGGTTTAGTGAGTGGGCAAGGGTCTGGCAGATGGAGTACAATGTTGGTAAATGTGAGGTCATCCACTTTGGAAGGAAAAATGGAAGATCAGAGAATTATTTGAATGGTAAAAGATTGTAGCATGCTGCTGTGCAGAGGGACTTGGGAGTGTCTGTGCATGAATCACAAAAGGTTGGTTTGCAGGTGCAGCAGGCTGTCAAGAAGGCAAATGGGATGTTGGCCTTCATTGCTCGAGGGATTGAATTTAAGAGCAGGGAGGTTATACAGGGTACTGGTGAGGCCGCACCTGGAGTACTGTGTGCAGCTCTGGTCTCCTTACTTGAGGAAGGATATACTGGCTTTGGAGGCAGTGCAGAGGAGGTTCACCAGGTTGATTCCAGAGATGAGGGGTTAGACTTTGAGGAGAGATTGAGTCGCCTGAGACTGTACTCGCTGGAATTCAGAAGGATGAGAAAAGATCTTATAGAAACATATAAAATTATGGAAGTGATTGATAAGCTAGAGGAAGTCAAGTTGTTTCTACTGCTAGGTGAGACTAGAACTAGGGACATAGCCTCAAGATTCAGGGGAGTAGATTTAGGTTGGAGATGAGGAGGAACTGCTTTTCCCAAAGAGCGGTGAATCTGTGGAGTTCTCTGCCCAGTGAAGTAGTGGAGGCTACTTCAGTAAATATATTTAAGAAAAGATTGGATAGATTTTTGCATAGTAGGGGAAATATCTGAATTGACTTTATTTCTTACATCCTTCACATACATGAGGAGTAAAAATCTTTACGTTACATCTCCACCTAAATGTGCAATATGCAATCATAGTAATTTATAATAAATAGAACAGACAACGTAATATAGAGTACACTCTAATCAGCGTGAGTTAATCAGTCTGATAGCCTGGTGGAAGAAGCTGTCTCGGAGCCTGTTGGTCCTGGCTTTTATGCTGCGATACCATTTCCCGGATGGTAGCAGCTGGAACAGTTTGTGGTTGGGATGGCTTGGATCCCCAATGATCCTACAGGCCCTTTTTACACACCTGTCCTTGTAAATGTCCTGAATTATGGGAAGGTCACAACTACAGATGCGCTGGGCTATCCACACCACTCTCTGCAGAGACCTGTGATTGAGGGAAGTACAGTTCCCATAACAGGCAGTGATGCAGCCAGTCAGGATGCTCTCAATTGTGCCCCTGCAGAAAGTTCTTAGGATTTGGCGGCCCATATCAAACTTCCTCAACTATCTGAGGTGAAAGAGGCGTCGTTGTGTCTTTTTCACCACAGAACTGGTGTGTACGGACCACGTGAGATCCTCGGTGATGTGGATGCCGAGGAACTTAAAGCCGTTTACCCTCTCAACCCCAGATCCATTGATGTCAACAGGGGCTAGCTCATCTCCAATTCTCCTGTAATCCACAACCAGCTCCTTTGTTTTTGCGACATTGAGGGAGAGGTTGTTTTCTTGACACCATTATGTGAGAGAGATGACTTCTCTGTAGGCCAGCTCATTATTGTTTGAGATAAGGCCAATCAACATAATGTCGTCGGCAAATTTAATTACCAGATTAGAGTTGTGGGTGGAGATACAGTCATGGGTATACAGGCAGTAAAGGAGGGGACAGCCCTGAGGGGCTCCTGTATTGACAGTCAGAGAGGTGGGGGTGAGGGAGCCCACTCTTACCATCTGCCAGCGATCTGACAGGAAGTCCAGGATCCAGCTGCACAAGGCAGGGTGAAGGCCGAGGTCTCTGAGCTTTTTGTTGAGCCTGGAGGGAATTATGGAGTTGAATGCTGAACTGTAGTCCAAGAACAGCATTCTCACGTAAGCATCATTCTTCTCCAGAGGTGCGAGGACGGTGTGTAGAGCTGTGGCTATTGCGTCATCTGTCGATCGGTTGTGTCAGTAGGTGAATTGTAGGGGGTCCAGTGTGGGTGGTAGCAAGCTGCAGATGTAATCCTTGTCCAGCCTCTCAAAGTATTTGCTTATTATTGAGGTGCGTGCAACAGGACGCCTGTCGTTCAGGCATGTAACCTTGGTCTTTTTTGGTACAGGGACAATGGTGGATGTTTTGAAGCAGCAGGGCACTCTACACTGGGAGAGGGAGATTAAAAATATCTGTAAACACACCTGCCAGTTGTGCTGTGCACATCCCGAGTACCCGCCCTGGGATGCTGTCCAGTCCCGCAGCCGTGCGACTGTCCACTCGTTGGAAACATCTGCGTACTCAGCCTCAGAGATGACCAGGTTGCAGGTTGTAGTGGTGGCTTTCCCCGGAGGCTCAGAGTTAGCGACATCGAACCGAGCGTAAAAGCGACTGAGCTCATCTGGGAGAGAGGCCGCGATGTTGGCGGCACCACAACGTTTGGCTTTGAAGTCTGCGATGGGATGCAGTCCTCGCCACAAGTCACATGTGCTATTCATTGTGAATCTTGACTTAATCTTCTCCCAATATTGTTGTTTCACAGCCTTGATAGCTTTGCGCAGATCATAGCTGCTTTTTCAGAGCTCTAGCTGATCACCAGTGATGTAAGCTCGATGTCGGGCTGTAGATGCTGCTCACACGGAACTATTGATCCAGGGTTTCTGGTTCGGGAAGACCCTGACCGACTTCTGGGGGACAACATCGTCGATGCGCTTCCGGATGAAGCACACGACTCCATCAGTGAACTTGGAGACATCCTCATCATGGAAGACATTCCAGTCGATCTCATCGAAGCAGTCCGGCAGCATGGAGGCCGAATGGTTGGAGCAACAGTGGACGGTTTTAACTATGGCCGCCTCTTGTTTCAGCTCCTGCTTGTACATCAGTAGCAGCAGAACCAAAGGGCAATCTGATTTTCCAAAAGCTGGGTGAAGGAGAGCGTTGTAAGCATTGTGGAAGGCAGTGTAGCAGTGGTCAAGTGCTCACCTGGATGTGCTGACAAAACTTTGGAGAGACTTCATCAGCGACGCTCGATTAAGAGTGATTGGGAAAAGGCAGGTAGGTGGAGATGAGTCCATGGCCAGATCAGCCATGATCTTATTGAATGGTGGAGCAGACTTGACGGACCAGATGGCCGACTCCTGCTCCTATATCTTATGTTCTTATGGTGGTGAAGGCAGGTGAGGTGACGTGGCTGTAGCAGTGTCTTGCCCAGAGCTTGGTCTAGGAGCTGGAGAGTAGTGGAAACCATGGGGGCGATGGTGACGGAGGGCTTCTCAGAGCACCCATCGGAGACAGAAGCTAAACTCCTTCAGAGTAAGCACATTTGCCAGACTTTGAGAGGGATTGTACACTGGAGACACAGGAGACTGCAGATGCTGGAATTTGGAGCAGCAGCGTCCATCATCAAGGATGCCCACCCTCCAGGACATGCTCTCTTCTCATTGCTACCATCAGGAAGAAGGTACAGGAGCCTCAGGACCCACACCACTATGTTCAGCAATAGTTAGTACCCCTCAACCATCAGGCTCTTGAAGCAGAAAGGATAACTTCACTCGCCCCATTTCTGAACTGTTCCTGCAATCTATGGACTCACTTTTAAGGACTCTTTATTTCACATTCTTGGTATTTATTGCTTATTTCTTCTTCTTATTATTATTACCATTTCTCTTTAAAATTTTATATTTGCACAGTTTGTTTCCTTTTGTATCGTCATCGTGGCTATCCCTCGAGGTCAAGGATGATGCTCTTCGTTCTGGAGAAGTGGCCCACAGAGCGAAGCCGCCTGTGCGTGTATTTGTTTAACGTGTACTTGATGCTGCACTCCAAGAAGCACACGATACTTCACAAATCAACCAACTGATTCCAATGGCATGGAAACCACGACGATTGGAGCTGATGGATTTGTTGCAGCCTTCATCCGCCTTCACAGCCGTTGAGTTCGAAGTAACTTCGTCTGCCTGTTCCACTGCTGGGGTCTTGGTTGGATTGTTCTTTGTCAGGGACCTCACCCTCGTCCTTACCGCCATGGGTGACCCTACCAGGAGCACAGCTCCAGACCGCATCACTCTCGGGATCACAGGACCACACAAGCCTCTCCACCGCTACAAGGTGACAATCCACGGAGAAGCCTTTTGTGTGTTGGTTGTTTGTCTGTCCTGTTGGGTGTGGTCTTTATCAATTCTATGAAGATTCTTGGATTTATTGAGTATGGAGTATGTCTTCAAGAAAATGTATCTCAGGGTTGATATGGTGACATTTATGTACTTTGATAATAAACTTACTCTGAGCAGTTTTTGGGTTGGTGGTAAGGGGGTTGGAAGGTGGAAGAAGCTGCCAGAAGAAGTGATGGAGGTGGGTACAATCAGAAAAGAACTCCACCTATAAGTTTGCAGGTGACACCACCACAGCAGGTCGAATTTCAAATAATGATGAGTCGGGGTATGGGAAGGAGATAGAGAGGCCAGTGATGTGACAGCAACTCCCTCGATGTCAGAGAAAGAGCTGACTATAGGAAGGGAACTGCACACGTGTTCCTGTTTACATCAAGAGTGCTGAAGTTGGGAGTTTCAAGTTTCTTGGCGCTGATGATTAGTGGCCTGTCCTGGTCCAGCTACAGAGATGCCCTGGCCAAGAAAGCTCACCAGTACCTCTACTTCCTCAAGAGGCTAAGGAAATTCAACATGTCCCCATTGACCATCAGCAGCGTTTATGAGTGAACTCTCTCCATTTGTATCATGGCTTGGCATGGCAGCTGCCCGACCCAGGACTGCAAGAACCTGCAGAGAGTTGTGGACACAGCTCAGTACATCACAGAAAGCAGTTCCTCTCCATGGGCTCCGTCTACACTTCCTGCTGCATCAGTAAAGCGGTCAGCATCATCAAAGACCCCCCCCCCCCACTACAGATATTCTCTCTTCTCCACGCCCATCGGGCAGCTTGGAAGCACATGCCAGCAAACTCAAGGGTGGCTTCTGCCCCACTGTTATAAGAGTATTGAATGAATCCCTAGTCTGATGAGGTGGACCCTTGGTCTCACAATCTATCTACCTCATTAAAGCTTTCTATTTCATTGTCTGCCTTCTCTGCACCTTCCCTGTAACTGTAACACTTTATTCTGCATCCTGTTATTCTTTTCCCTTTACTACCTCAGTGCAGTGTTGTGATAAAATGATACGTATGGGGGGGGATGTAAAACAAAGTTTTTCACTGTATCTCAGTACATGAGAGAATAATAAAATGCTTTACTAATAACCGATGTGTTCTGCGCCGTGGTAGTGTTGCAGTTAGCTTGACACCATTCCAGCTCAGCTGTTCCCCAGACTCCGGATTTCAATTCCAGCTCCGCTCTCCTTATGTCCAACCCGGGGAACGCATGGGTTTCCCCAGCTTCCTGCCACAGTCTGAAGACATAGAACATGGGTTAGTGACCATCGCACATTGTTCCATGGTTAGGTTAGGGTGAACTGGGGTTGTGGCTTTGCTGGGATAGCATGGTTCAAAGGGCCAGAAGGGTCTACTCCACGCTGTATGGCTAAAATAAAATAAATGGGACTGGCACAGGTAGTCTACCTGGCCAGCAGGAAGAAGCTGTGCTGAAGACCCTGTTTCTGCGCTGAATACCACTTTGCATCGGACTCAGGGACCAGGTCCCTTTACCAAGGGCTCTGTTTTGCCAGTGTCAGTACTGAGAGAATCTTTGTCTTGGTGTGGCACTGGCCAATCCGGTGAAGGAGTTAGAACATCGATGAAGTCTCTGCCAACAGAAATGGGTGAAGTGTAGTGTTATGATCATCATAGAGGGGGACAGACAAAAACAGGCCTTTTGCCCCACCTGTTCACACTACTCCTAACATCAAATCTCACTGAATTCTCCCCAGCCTCACATTAACTTGCCAGAATCTACCCCTCACCCACGCACCAGGGACAATTAACCAACTGACCTGAATGGCTTTTTGATGTGGGAGGTTACCTAGGGGATTCCCACACGGAGAGGGCATAGATCAGGAAGTGCTTCTGGAGGTTTGCTATGGTACAAATCAAATTAAGGTTCAAGATTCAAGATTGTTTAATGTTATTTCCAGTATACACGTACAAAGGAGAATGAAATAATTGTTACTCCTTTTCCGATGCAGCACAAAAACTACACACACAATGAAATAAAGAACACCATAAATATAAATACATAAGGAGGCTTATTAACATAGATTGATTGTATGTCCATAAAGTGATGCTAGGTACAGGTGTGTCTGCACATTAGGCGTCTCTGACAGTAAATGATAAAGTAGTGGTGGTTGGGGACGTGGTGTGGTGGGGTGGGTCAGAGGGGAGAGATGTTGATCAGCCTTACTGCTTGGGAAAAGTAACTGTTTTTGAGTGTGGTGTTACTGAGACATGCATGCTACGTGGCCTCCTCCCTGGTGGGAGTGGGACAAACAGTCCATGAGCAGGGTGGGTGGGGTCCTTTATGATATTGCTGGACGTTATTTGGCATCCTTCTGTATATAGCTCCTGTCTCAGGGTGACCCGGATACCTCTCACTGCCACAACAGGTCAACAACTGATGCTATCTCACTGGCTCTACACTCTGCACATATCCTTGATGGACTTCTCAACTTTTTTTCCAGTCCCGGCCTGAAACGCCGACTTTTTTCTCTTTCCCGTGGATGCCGTCTGGCCTGCTGAGTTCCTCCAGCAGCTTGTGTTTGTTGCTGCGGAATTTTTTGTGTCTCAGATTTTGTCTGCTGGTGCGGCTTTGAAGAGCCTGCTGATGTACACCAATGTTAAAGATGGAGCAATGAAGGAAAGGGACTAGTGTTGTGCTGGCTTCTTGTCGTGTGAAATCAGGTTTGCAGGTTTGGTGAGTGGAGAGAGAAAGCACCCACTACCAGTAAGTAAGTTAATTACTCACAGGACACTAAGCATTCAGTCAACCCTTCAAGTTACTCCCAGTTACAGAGGATTCAGGTTAATTGGGACACACCAGGACCACCATTACATTAGAGCTGCCCCAATTAGTTGACGTTTTATGGAAATAGTAAAAGGAAAAAAAAACGACAGGCTGCTTCTCAACTGAGTAGCGATTTATGTATTTAAATAAAACAGAGAACGAATTTGAAGACTATCAATATTGCTATAAAACTCTGTAGTTATTGTCAGAGGAATTTATTCGGTATATGCTGACTCATTGTTTTGATTGACTGTAAATGAACAAAATCAGTGCAGGTAGTCGACTGCCCTCAGAAAATGCTTTTGCTGATTGTATCCTCCAAATCTTCATTTTCATTTTAACATTCAAGATGATTATCGCTATCATAGTTCCTATCTTGGTGAAGTAGTGAAATTGTTCCTGGTGTCTTCAGGACTGAATGCTTGAAACCGCAGTGTGCAAAACAGTTCTGAATTGTCTTATTGTTTATTACTGCCAACTATCAGTGACAAAAATCACTGCTTTTTGAACACAAACTCATGTAAGTGATGCTATTTAGAAGCTGTTTGCTTTAGGCACTGTGTTGTGTTTAACAGCAACTGACACTAGTTAGAAAATGTTTGGTGAGTCTCCTGGGCCAATTAAACAGCATAGTGTCACAAATAAATGGAGCAAATCCCAGTAATTTTCTTGATTTCTTCTTGTTGTCTCACAGTTGTCCAGATAAAGGGCTGCCCTGATTAACCAATGGCCCAATTAACTGGAATCCACTGCTCTGAGTTGTTACGTAAACGGCAACAATGAATATCAATCGAGACAGTTGTATAAAAACAACCAAACATGTATTAAACACGGATAAACGATAAGGAAAAAAAAACAAACGAAAACTTTAACTGGAAGTTAACAGATATGCAGCCATTCACCAACTCGCCCCGTCACTCGGCTCTGGTTCTTAAAGCATTAAACTAGGCAGAAGGCTGAAGAACAGGACCTCAAGGGTGACGTTCTCAGGATTGCTGCCAGTGCTACGTGACAGTGATGGTAAGAATTGGAGGAGATGGCAGTTGAATGCGTGGCTGAGGAGTTGGTGCAGGGAGCAGGGTTTTAGATTTTTAGATCATTGGGATCTCTTCTGGGGAAGGTGGGACCTGTACAGATTGGATGGGTTGCACCTGAACTCGAGGGGGAGCAATATCCTTGCAGGTAGGTTTGCTAGCATGGTTTGGGAGGGCTTAAACTAATTTGCGAGGGGGATGGGACCCAGAACGATAGAGCAGTGAAAGAAGTGCATGGAGTAAAGCCAGATCTAACATTGAGGAAAGAGAAGCAGAATAAACGGTGTAAAGACAGTAAGGTAGAAGGGCTGAGATGTGTGTACCTCAATGCAAGAAGCATCAGGAACAAAGGTGATGAACTGAGAGCTTGGATACATACATGGAATTATGATGTAGTGGCCTTTATAGAGACTTGGCTGGCACCAGGGCAGGAATGGATTCTCAATATTCCTGGATTTCAGTGCTTTAAAAGGGATAGAGAGGGCGGAAAAAGCGGAGGAGGGATGGCATTACTGGTCAGGGATACTATTACAGCTACAGAAAGGGTGGGTAATGTAGCAGGATCCTCTTTTGAGTCAATATGGGTGGAAGTCAGGAACAGGAAGGGAGCAATTACTCTATTGGGGGTATTCTATAGGCCCCCTGGTAGCAGCAGAGATACAGAGGAGCAGATTGGGAGGCAGATTTTGGAAAAGTGCAAAAATAACAGGGTTGTTATCATGGGTGACTTTAACTTCCCTAATATTGATTGGCACCTGATTAATTCCAAGGGTTTAGATGGGGCAGGATTTGTTAAGTGTGTCCAGGATGGATTCCTGTCACAGGATGTGGACAGACCGACCAGGGGGAATGCCATACTAGATCTAGTACTAGGTAATGAACCGGGTCAGGTCACAGATCTCTCAGTGGGTGAGCATCTGGGGGACAGTGACCACCGCTCCCTGGCCTTTAGCATTATCATGGAAAAGGATAGAAACAGAGAGGACAGGAAAATTTTTAATTGGGGAAGGGCAAATTATGAGGCTATAAGGCTAGAACTTGCGGATGTGAATTGGGATGATGCTTTGGCGGGGAAATGTACTATGGACATGTGGTCGATGTTTAGAGATCTCTTGCGGGATGTTAGGGATAAATTTGTTCCAGTGAGGAAGATAAAGAATGGTAGGGTGAAGGAACCATGGGTGACAAGTGAGGTGGAAAATCTAGTCAGGTGGAAGAAGGCAGCATACATGAGGTTTAGGAAGCAAGGATCAGATGGTTCTATTGAGGAATATAGGGAAGCAAGAAAGGAGCTTAAGAAGGGGCTGAGAAGAGCAAGAAGGGGGCATGAGAAGGCCTTGGTGAGTAGGGTAAAGGAAAACCCCAAGGCATTCTTCAATTATGTGAAGAACAAAAGGATGACAGGAATGAAGGTAGGACGAATTAGAGCTAAAGATGGGAAGATGTGCCTGGAGGCTGTGAAACTGAGCGAGGTCCTCAATGAATACTTCTCTTCAGTATTCACCAATGAGAGGTAACTTGATGATGGTGAGGACAATATGAGTGAAGTTGATGTTCTGGAGCATGTTGATATTAAGGGAGAGGAGGTGTTGGAGTTGTTAAAATACATTAGGACAGATAGGTCCCCGGGGCCAGATGGAATATTCCCCAGGCACGGTTGTGGGACCTCTACTTTTCATGATTTTTATTAACGACCTGGATGTGGGGGTAGAAGGGTGGGTTGGCAAGTTTACAGACAACACAAAGGTTGGTGGTGTTGTAGATAGTGTAGAGGATTGTCAAAGATTGCAGAGAGACATTGATAGGATGCAGAAGTGGGCTGAGAAGTGGCAGATGGAGTTCAACCCGGAGAAGTGTGAGGTGGTACACTTTGGAAGGACAATCTCCAAAGCCGAGTACAAAGTAAATGGCAGGATACTTGGTAGTGTGGAGGAGCAGAGGGATCTGGGGTTACATGTCCACAGATCCCTGAAAGTTGCCTCACAGGTGGATAGGGTAGTTAAGAAAGCTTAAGGGGTGTTTGCTTTAATAAGTCGAGGGATAGAGTTTAAGAGTCGCGATGTAATGATGCAGATTTATAAAACTCTGGTTAGGCCACACTTGGAGTACTGTGTCCAGTTCTGGTCACCTCACTATAGGAAGGATATGGAAGCATTGGAAAGGGTACAGAGGAGATTTACCAGGATGCTGCCTTGTTTAGAAAGTATACATTATGATCAGAGATTAAGGGAGCTAGGGCTTTACTCTTTGGAGAGAAGGAGGATGAGAGGAGACATGATAGAGGTGTACAAGATAATAAGAGGAATAGAAACCATAGAAACCATAGAAACTACAGCACAGAAACAGGCCTTTTGGCCCTTCTTGGCTGTGCTGAACCATTTTTTGCCTAGTTCCACTGACCTGCACACAGACCATATCCCTCCATACACCTCCCATCCATGTATCTGTCCAATTTATTCTTAAATATTAAAAAAGAACCCGCATTTACCATCTCGTCTGGCAGCTCATTCCATACTCCCACCACTCTCTGTGTGAAGAAGCCCCCACTAATGTTCCCTTTAAACTTTTCCCCCCTCACCCTTAACCCATGTCCTCTGGTTTTTTTCTCCCCTTGCCTCGGTGGAAAAAGCCTGCTTGCATTATACCCATCATAATTTTATATACCTCTATCAAATCTCCCCTCATTCTTCTACGCTCCAGGGAATAAAGTCCTAACCTATTCAACCTTTCTCTGTAACTGAGTTTCTCAAGTCCCGTCAACATCCTTGTAAACCTTCTCTGCACTCTTTCAACCTTATTTATATCCTTCCTGTAATTTGGTGACCAAAACTGAACACAATACTCCAGATTCGGCCTCACCAATGCCTTATACAACCTCATCATAACATTCCAGGTCTTATACTCAATACTTTGATTAATAAAGGCCAACGTACCAAAAGCTCTCTTTACGACCCTATCTACCTGTGACGCCACTTTTAGGGAATGTTGTATCTGTATTCCCAGATCCCTCTGTTCTACTGCACTCCTCAATGCCTTACCATTAACCCTGTATGTTCTACCTTGGTTTGTCCTTCCAACATGCAATACCTCACACTTGTCTGTATTAAACTCCATCTGCCATTTTTCATCCCATTTTTCCAGCTGGTCCAAGTCCCTCTGCAGGCTCTGAAAACCTTCCTCACTGTCTACTACACCTCCAATCTTTGTATCATCAGCAAATTTGCTGATCCAATTTACCACATTATCATCCAGATCATTGATATAGATGACAAATAACAATGGACCCAGCACTGATCCCTGTGGCACACCACTAGTCACAGGCCTCCACTCAGAGAAGCAATTCTCTACCACCACTCTCTGACTTCTTCCATCGAGCCAATGTCTAATCCAATTTACCACCTCTCCATGTATACCTAGCGACTGAATTTTCCTAACTAACCTCCCATGCGGGACCTTGTCAAAGGCCTTACTGAAATCCATGTAGACCATATCCACTGCCTTCCCTTCATCCACTTTCCTGGTAACCTCCTCAAAAAACTCCAATAGATTGGTCAAACATGACCTACCACGCACAAAGCCATGTTGACTCTCCCTAATAAGTCCCTAATAGATAGAGTGGATAGCCAACGCCTCTTCCCCAGGGCACCACTGCTCAATACAAGAGGACATGGCTTTAAGGTAAGGGGTGGGAAGTTCAAGGGGGATATTAGAGGAAGGTTTTTCACTCAGAGAGTGGTTGGTGCGTGGAATGCACTGCCTGAGTCAGTGGTGGAGGCAGATACACTAGTGAAGTTTAAGAGACTACTAGACAGGTATATGGAGGAATCTAAGGTGGGGGGGCGTATATGGGAGGCAGGGTTTGAGGGTCGGCACAACATTGTGGGCTGAAGGGCCTGTACTGTGCTGTACTATTCTATGTTCTATGTTCTATGTAAATGCACAAACAGTTCTAATAACGATACAGTCAGATATAGTTCTTAAAGCGATAACTTCGAACGTCCAACAGATTTACACGTTCAATTGGGAGAGACTTCTATGGAGAAGGATTTCTTCACAGACGCAACTTTACCGCTGGTTCTGTCCACAGGATTCACGATGCCGAAATAAACAGTTTAAATCAACTGACCTTAAATTCCTTTAGAGAGGGAGCACCTTTTTGCATGAACTCCTTTTTTGGCAAGAGTTATCTCCGATACAGGTTGCTACTCCAACGAAGACTCAATAAGGTCGATCCTTTATTAAACTGCCAAACGATGCCAACTCCTCTCGTTCCTTCGATCCTGTAACTTCGATAAAATCTTCACTCTCCCTTCTCATGTTGGAATGGAGTAAATCAACGCGTCTAGCAAAAATTTCCAGTCCAATAATAAGGTATCTTGCAACAGAACGCCCACTCCGTTTTAAAAATGAAACTGCGTCACAAAAACAAACACGCAACAGAAACGGAGATACAGCACGTTCTACCTGGAAATCTACAAACTCAAAACCCACTGCGTCACCTGGGTCGACCTTTATATAGTCATGGGTCACATGTCATCACGTGACCTCACATCGGCGGGAAAATCACATCAGGTGACCTCCAAAAGACCATTACATCATTCTCACAAAAAAACCAGATCTCCTTGAGCATGTAACACCTCCCTGTAAAAAAAATTGGTCTCTGTACTTAAAAATTAACTGTTTCATCTGCTTTCTCTGCTCTGGCTGTAAATGAGCTAATTTCTCATCAATATTTTCCAGAGTTTTTGAATTTGGTAACCTGGCTGAAATAATGTTGGGTTTAAAATGAGTTTCAGATGAATCTTCCAGTAAGTTTTCATCAACATCAGACTCATTATTGATCACAACAGTCATAGTAGCAACCTCTCTCTCATAATATGGTTTTATCATATTTATATGACACAGCTGTGTTGTCTTTCTCCGATCTGGGGTTTTTAACCACATAATCCACATCATTTACCTTAGATTTAATCTCATAAGAACCATGGAATTTTGCTTGTAATGGGTTCGTTTGCACTGAGAAAAGAACCAACACCTTGTCTCCAGGCTTAAATGACCTCATCCTAGCTTCCTTATCATACCATGTCTTCATCTTCTCTTGAGCTAACTTTAAATTTTCCTTGGCCAAGCTACAAGCTTTGTACAATCTGTCTTTAAATTTCAAAACATAATCTAGCAAACTAGTGTGTACTTCTTTAATAATCCACTGTTCCTTCAACAAGGCCAAAGGTCCTCGAACTCTATGTCCAAACACAAGTTCAAAAGGACTAAAACCTAATGATTCCTGTACTGCCCCCCTTACTGCAAAAAGTAGTAAATGTATACCTTCATCCCAGTCCTTTTCATTTTCAAAACAATAATTCATAATCATAGTTTTTAGTGTAGAATGAAATCTCTCCAAGGCTCCTTGTGATTCTGGATGATAGGCTGAGGAAATAATCTGTTTTGCCCCCAATTTGTAAACTATCTGCTGAAACAACCCCGACATAAAATTACTACCTTGATCTGATTGTATTTCCTTAGGCAACTCAAAATAAGTAAAGAATTTTATAAGAACCTTTGTCCCAGTTTCGCCTGTTATATTCCTAAGAGGTACGGCCTCTGGATACCTAGACACTGTACACATAATAGTTAATAAATATTGATGTCCAGTTTTAGTTTTTGGCAAAGGGCCTACACAGTCTACAATGATTTTTGAAAACGGCTCACCAAATACTGGAATTGGTTGCAATGGGGCCACTGGAGTAACCTGATTAGGTTTACCAACAATTTGACACGTATGACACATTTTACAAAATGTCGCCACATCTTGTCTTAAACTAGGCCAATAAAAATGTTTAGAAACTTTGTGCATAGTTTTCTTTACATCTAAATGGCCACCCAAAGGAATACTATGAGCCATAGTCAAAATCTCATTTCAGTAAATTTTAGGAACAACAACCTGATGATTAACTTCCCATTCCTCACTAGCAGGAATTGTAGGCGATCTCCACTTTCTCATTAATACCCCTTTTTCAAAATAATATCCAACTGGTACTTTTTCAATTTCACTACCTGGAAGAGCTTGTTCTTTTAATTTAACTATCTCAGGATCTCTACCCTGCTCTGCTATCATCTCCTTCCGAGATAAAGACAAATCTTCCTGGTCAGGCTTACCCCCAAAATCCTGATCAAATAATGTAGGTAAGAAAGTTTCTGATACATCCTCAATACTTGAATCCTGATTGGAACTGTCATGGGTAACAACCTCATCCTTTACATCAGTCTTTTTAGCTATGGCTGTTGTTACAACACAGGACGAATCTGTGTTAGAATCCCTCTGTGGTTCCTCAGAATTTGAATTTATTGTCAAATGCACTTCAGGAAAAACTTGTCCATCTGCTAAATCATTCCCTAACAAAAGAGAAACATCATTCACAGGTAAATTGGATTGTAGCCCTACTTTAACAACCCCTGTAACTAATCATGACCTTAAATTTACTCTATGTAAATGTACTGGCATAAGGGCACTCCCTACCCCTCTTATATAATTTACCTCACAAATGTCAGACTCATCACTAAACTTTAGCACACTGTCTAATATTAGTGATTGTGAAGCTCCAGTATCTCTAAGTATCCTTATCGGTACTGCATTGGATCCTTCTTTCAAGGATACAAATCCTTCTGTTATAAAAGCTTCATATCCCTTCTTAACCTGGTCAGGCTCTGACACATCTTCATTAGTATTTTCTAAACCCTGTGGTTTTACAGGTTTTTCAATATGCTGCACACAAGCATCTGGGGCCACTTGTTTCTCTTTCCGTTTCAATCGGAAGCAATTAGCTACTACATGTCCAGGTTTCTTAAAATAATTACAAATAAGACCAAAATGTCTTTCCTTCACATGTCTCCCTTCATCCTTACTTTTCTCACTAACTTCAGATTTACTTTCTAGTTTACCTTGACTCTCTGTGCTGTTTCTCCTTTTAAAAATTTTACCTGGAGAAAATTTATTCTTGTGAATTAAAACATACTCATCAGCCAATTTAGCAATCTCCTGCAATGTAGCAGTGTCCCGTTCATTTAAAAATGTTCTCACTTCAACAGGAATGCTTCTCTTAAATTCCTCTTGCAAAATCAGCTCTTTTAATTAATTATACTCCCCATTCATATTTTAAGAGGAAACCCATCTCTCAAAACACACAGATTTCTCATAGGCAAATTCCACATAAGTTTTTTCCACCGATTTCTTCAAACTTCTGAATCTTTCTCTATACGCTTCTGGAACCATCTCATATGCCTTTAATATATGCCATTTAACAATATCATAATCCAGTGTTTGTTCAGCATTTAAAGCTGTATAAACTTGTTGTGCCTTGCCTTTAATTACACTTTGTAACATCACTGGCCATCTCTCCTTCGGCCACTTTAAACTCAGAGCAACTGTTTTGAAATGTTGGAAAAATGTGTCCACAGCACCTTCATTAAATGGAGGAGCCAAAATAACCTCACGACTAGCAATAAACTGTTTTGTAGAACCAGAAGACTGATTCCCAGACCTTAATTTCTCCATCTCTAGCTCAAATTTCCTCTGGTTTTCAGTTTCTCTTTCTGCAAATTCCCTTTTTTTAAAGGGCTTCTCTTTCTTCAAATTCCCTTATTTTAATAGCCTCTATAGCCTCGAATTCCTTCTGTTTATTTACAGCTTCTAACCGACTCTTTTCCAAATCAGCTTCTAATTGCTTTAAATTTATTTGTTCAAGATGTAACTGCATTTCCAGATTACTCATTGGAAACTTATCTAACACCTCCTCATCAAATAAATTCAAAGTAATATAATGTTCAGCAATTTTTCTTTGTATGAAAGCCTTGGTGGAATTCCTTGTAATTCCTTTAATATCCAACTTCCTAGCAATCTCCAATACCTCAGGTTTTCTCGCATTCTCTAAAGATCCCGAGTCAGGCGTCTTCAAAAACCTGTCAATATCCATTGTTGCTGAATACAACACACACAACAATCAAACCAAAAAAAAAAATCGGGTATTCCCCTTATCCAAATCAAAATGGCAATTACCAGCACTTAAACTCAAAATTGGAACATATCCCATGAGCCCCCACTGAGCCCCCACGTTTATGTTACATAAGTGGCAACAATGAATATCAATCAAGACAGGTTGTATAAAAATAACCAAACATTTATTAAACACGGATAAACGATAAGGAAAAAAAAACAAACAAAAACTTTAACTAGAAGTTAACAGATATGCAGTCGTTCACCAACTCACCCCGTCACCCAGCTCTGGTTCTTAAAGCGTTAAATGCGAACACAGTTCTTAAAGCGATACAGTCAGATATAGTTCTTAAAGTGATAACTTCGAAAGTCCAACAGAGTTACATGTTCAATTGGGAGAGACTTCTCTGGAGAAGGATTTCTTCACAGACGCAACTTTACTGCTGGTTCTGTCCACAGGATTCACGATGCCGAAAATAAACAGTTTAAATCAACTGACCTTAAATTCCTTTAGAGAGAGAGAGCACACCTTTGCATGAACTCATTGCTCTTTCTGGCAAGAGTTATTTCGATGCAGGTTGCTACTCCAACGAAGACCGAATAAGGTCGATCCTTTATTAAACTGCCAAACGATGCCGACTCCTCTCGATCCCTCAATCCTGCACTTCGATAAGTTCTTCAGTCTCCCTTCTAATGTTGGAATTGAGTAAATCAACACATCCAGCAAAAATTTCCAGTCCAATAATATGGTATCTTGCAACAGAATGCCCACTCTGTTTTAAAAATCAAACTGTGTCACAAAAACAAACACGCAACAGAAACGGAGATACAGCACGTTCTACCTGGAAATCTACAAACTCAAAAACCAACTGCATCACCTGAGTCGACCCTTATATAGTCACGGGTCACATGTCATCACGTGACCTCACATCGGCGGGAAAATCACATCAGGTGACCTCCTAAAGACCATTACATCATTCTCACAAAAAAAACAGATCTCCTTGAGCATGTAACAGAGTATAGTCACATAGCCTCTCTCTCACTGCAGCACACTTCCACTGTTCCCATGGCACCAGTTGCAACCTTGTCCATTAACGGTCCAGAGAGAAAAAAAGAGACCAAGTGCCTTTAGCATAATAGATGTATACACTACTGGCGCCATGACATCATCAGCCAGCACCTTGGCACCAAACGGTAGCCAGTGGAAAGGCTGCAATGCTCCTTAAACAGGCCAATCCCTAACTCGCATGGGGGAGTGACTTTCGATGAACAGGTAAGATTGACACTTAGTGCAACACTCCAGCCTACAGAAGCCACAACACCGTGATGCCCAGCCCTCAGGCTAGTATACTCCCTGCGAGCACCCCACCACACCTCTGCACTAAGCATAACACTGTGTCACGTGACCGGCAACAATGAATATAGAATTGAATTGAATCCCACACCATCACCAACTTTATCCGCTCAGGGGATCTCCCATTCACTGCTACCAACCTTATAGTTCCCACACCTCGCACTTCCTGTTTCTACCTCCTACCCAAGATCCACAAACCTGCCTGTCCTGGCCGACCTATTGTCTCAGCTTGCTCCTGCCCAAACAAACTCATTTCTGCATACCTCGACACTGTTTTATCACCTCTTGTTCAATCCCTTCCGACCTTTGTTCGTGACACTTCTCACGCTCTTAAACTTTTCAATGATTTTAGGTTCCCTGGCACCCAGTGCTTTATTTTCACCATGGATGTCCAGTCCCTATATACTTCCATCCCCCATCAGGAAGGTCCCAAAGCTCTACGCTTCTTTTTGGATTCCAGACCTAATCAGTTCCCCTCTACCACCACTCTGCTCCGTCTAGCGGAATTAGTCCTTACTCTTAATAATTTCTCCTTTGGCTCCTCCCACTTCCTCCAAACTAAAGGTGTAGCTATGGGCACCCGTATGGGTCTCAGATATGCCTGCCTTTTTGTTGGCTTTGTGGAACAATCTATGTTCCGTGCCTATTCTGGTATCTGTCCCCCACTTTTCCTTCGCTACATCGACGACTGCATTGGCGCTGCTTCCTGCACGCATGCAGAGCTCGTTGACTTTATTAACTTTGCCTCCAACTTTCACCCTGCCCTCAAGTTTACCTGGTCCATTTCCGACACCTCCCACCCCTTTCTAGATCTTTCTGTCTCTGTCTCTGGAGACAGCTTATCCACTGATGTCTACTATAAGCCTACTGACTCTCACAGCTATCTGGACTATTCCTCTTCTCACCCTGTCTCTTGCAAAAACGCCATCCCCTTCTCGCAATTCCTCCGTCTCCGCTGCATCTGCTCTCAGGATGAGGCTTTTCATTCTAGGACGAGGGAGATGTCTTCCTTTTTTAAAGAAAGGGGCTTCCCTTCCTCCACTATCAACTCTGCTCTTAAACGCATCTCACCCATTTCACGTACATCTGCTCTCACTCCATCCTCCCGCCACCCCACTAGGAATAGGGTTCCCCTGGTCCTCACATACCACCCCACCAGCCTCCAGGTCCAACGTATTATTCTCCGTAACTTCCGCCACCTCCAACGGGATCCCACCACTAAGCACATCTTTCCCTCCCCCCCTCTGCATTCCGCAGGGATCGCTCCCTACACAACTCCCTTGTCCATTCGTCCCCCCCATCCTTCCCCACTGACTTCCCTCCTGGCACTTATCCGTGTAAGCGGAACAAGTGCTACACATGCCCTTACACTTCCTCCCTTACCACCATTCAGGGCCCCAAACAGTCCTTCCAGGTGAGGCAACACTTCACCTGTGAGTCGGCTGGGGTGATATACTGCGTCCGGTGCTCCCGATGTGGCCTTTTATATATTGGCGAGACCCGACGCAGACTGGGAGACTGCTTTGCTGAACACCTACGCTCTGTCCGCCAGAGAAAGCAGGATCTCCCAGTGGCCACACATTTTAATTCCACATCCCATTCCCATTCTGACATGTCTATCCACGGCCTCCTCTACTGTAAAGATGAAGCCACACTCAGGTTGGAGGAACAACACCTTATATTCTGTCTGGGTAGCCTCCAACCTGATGGCATGAACATCGACTTCTCTAACTTCCGCTAATGCCCCACCTCCCCCTCGTACCCCATCTGTTACTTATTTTTATACACACATTCTTTCTCTCACTCTCCTTTTTCTCCCTCTGTCTCTCTGAATATACCCCTTGCCCATCCTCTGGGTCCCCCCCCCGTCTTTCTTCCCGGACCTCCTGTCCCATGATCCTCTCATATCCCTTTTGCCAATCACCTGTCCAGCTCTTGGCTCCATCCCTCCCCCTCCTGTCTTCTCCTATCATTTTGGATCTCCCCCTCCCCCTCCCACTTTCAAATCTCTTACTCACTCTTCCTTCAGTTAGTCCTGACGAAGGGTCTCGGCCTGAAACGTCGACTGTACCTCTTCCTAGAGATGCTGCCTGGCCTGCTGCGTTCACCAGCAACTTTTATGTGTGTTGCTAGAATTGAATTGAGTCAGGTTTTATAAAAACAATCAAACATTTATTAAACTCTGTTCAATATAAAAAATAAACAAACGACAAACTCAACTGGAAGTAAACTACCATGCGGCCATTTAACAAACCGCCACTCAGTACTAGTTCTTAAAGCGATACATGCGAAAACAGTTCTTAAAGTGGTAAATTCAAACACAGTTCTCAGAATGGTAAATTCGAAAGTCCAAGAGATTTATACAGTCAAGTAGGAGAGACTTTCCTGAAGTAAAGAATTCCTCGAAGACACGATGTCACGCCAGTCCCAGCTGGATCCTTCCTTGTCCGCAGGATTCACGATGACGGAAATAAAATGGCTTAAAGGCACTGACCTTTTTCCTCTGTATAATAGATCCTGCACAGCCTTTTCTGCCACTTTTAGTGGAGGCTATCTCATGCAGATCACTCTTTCTTGAACAAATTCAATAATGGTTGATCCTTTCAATCGTCGGACGACTCCCTCAGGTTCCTGTCTTCACTCTCCAATACTACTGAAAAGATACATCAACAAACCTGGCAGCGATTGATTAAAATGTCAGCCCAACACTGTTGTACCTTACAATAGAAGGCAAAAGTCCATTTTAAATCGAAACTGTGTCATAAAGCAAATACGCAGCGGAGCGGAGTATCTGGCTAACGTTCTAACTGGAAAACCCACTGTGTCAGCAGGTGTCCACACTTACATACCCGGTGAGAACAGGTCATCACGTGACCTCACATCGACGGGACAATTACATCATGTGACCTCCGCAAGACCATTACATCATGCTCATAAGACAGTCACAAGATATCCATGAGGTATATAACACCTCCCTCCAAAAAAAATTTCAGTCTCTTAAGAGCAAATTTTTAACAATTAACTATTTACAAAAAAAGTACAAATGTATAAAATTTACAACATACACAGTATACAGAATATCATCATACAGCACCTTACAAACTAATATACAGTGGGAGTGTTACAAAAGTTAAAATATCACTCCATAAAAAAAATTTACATGGTACATTTAATATCTAGATAGACAATCAGTGATCACATTATCTTTATCTCTAATATGAGTGATCAAAATATTATACACCTGTAACATTAAACTCAAATTTAATAATCTTCTATTTTTGTTTTTCATCTTACTCAAAAACACTAATGGATTATGATCGGTGTAAACTATGAGGGGTTTCTGAGTCGTACCAACATACACAGCAAAATGTTGTAAAGCCAAAACATGAGATAATAATTCCTTTTCTATTGTTGAATAATTTCTTTGATGGGCATTAAATTTCTCAGAAAAATAAGCTATCAGACGATCAACTTCATCACCCTCATCTCTTTGAAGTGACACTGCTCCTGCAGCTTCATCACTAGCATCTACAGCTAATGAAAATGGTTTTTCAAAGTCAGGACATTTGAGTACAGGTTGACTACATATTATAGTTTTCAATTTACTGAATGCCTCTTAACAAAGTTCTGTCCAAACAAACTTTTCATTCTTCTTCAAGAGGTTAGTTAATAGAAGAGCAATATTTGCAAAATCCTTATAAAATTTTTGGTAATATCCTACCATACCCAAGAATCTTCTGAGAGTTTTTCTATCAGTTGGAGTGGGTACTTCTAAAAACTGCCTGAACTTTCGCTTGAACAGGAGCTAATTTTCCCTGACCCACAACATAACCGAGGTAAGTCACTGTGGCATGACTAAATTCACTTTTAGCTAAGTTAATAGTTAAGTTAGCTTTCGAAAGTCTTTCAAATAGTTTCTCCACCGCAATAATATGTGCTTTCCAAGTATTATTTCCTGTAACTAAATCATCAATATAGGCATCTGTATCTTTTAATCCATGAATCACGCTATTAATCATCCTTTGGAAAGTACCTGGTGCATTCTTCATCCCAAATGGAAGAGTATTATATTCATATAACCCAGATGGGGTTACAAATGCAGAAATCTCTCTACCTCTATCCGTCAATGGAACACACCAATAACCTTTCAACAAATCAATCTTTGTAAGGAACTTGGCTTGTCCAACTTTATCCACACAATCATCTACCCTAGGGATTAGATATGCATCAGTTTTTGTCACAGCATTCACCTTCCTGTAATCTGTACAAAACCTAATACTATAGTCTGTCTTAGACACAGTGAACTCCAATTCAAATTAGAAGGTCTAATAATATTATTCTCTAACATATACTTAATTTCTTGTTCGGCAAGTTCACATTTTTTCCTGTTCATCCGATACGGATGTTGTTTTATGGGCTTTGCCTCTCCAACATCTACATCATGCGTAGCTACGGTATTCTTCTAGGAACATCTGGAAATAAATCCCAGTACTGTATTTTAAAATTAACTGTTTCATCTGCTCTCTCTGCTCTGGCTGTAAATGAACTAATTTCTCATCAATATTTTCCAGAATTTTTGAGTTTGGTAACCTGGCAGAAATAATGCTGGGTGTAAAATGAGTTTCAGATGAATCATCCAGTAAGTTTTTAGGAAGATCAGACTCATTATTGACCACAACAGTCATAGTAGCAGCTTCTCTCTCATAATAGGGTTTTATCATATTTATATGGCACAGCTGTGTTGGCTTTCTTCGATCTGGGGTTTTTACCACATAATCCACATTATTTACTTTAGATTTAATCTCATAAAGACCATGAAAATTAGCTTGCAATGGGTTCGTTTGTACCGGGAAAAGAACCAACACCTTATCTCCAGGCTTAAATGACCTTATTCTAGCGTCCTTATCATACCAAGTCTTCATCTTCCCTTGAGCTGATTTTAAATTTTCCTTGGCCAAGCTACAAGCTTTATGTAATCTTTCTTTAAATTTTAAAACATAATCCAGCAAATTAGTGTGTACCTCTTTATTAATCCACTGTTCTTTCAACAAGACCAAAGGTCCTCGAACTCTATGTCCAAACACAAGTTCAAAAGGACTAAAACCTAATGATTCCTGCACCGCCTCTCGTACTGCAAAAAGTAGTAAATGTACGCCTTCATCCCAGTCCTTTTCATTTTCCACACAATACATCCTAATCATATTTTTAAGGGTAGAATGGAATCTCTCCAAGGCTCCTTGCGATTCTGGATGATATGCAGATGAGGTAATCTGTTTTGCTCCCAGTTTATAAACTATCTGCTGAAACAATCCAGACATAAAATTACTACCTTGATCAGATTGTATTTCCTTTGGCAACCCAAAATAAGTAAAAAAAAAATTATAAGAGCCTTTGCAACAGGAATTCTGCAGATGCTGGAAATTCAAGCAACACACATAAAAGTTGCTGGTGAACGCAGTAGGCCAGGCAGCATCTCTAGGAAGAGGTACAGTCGACGTTTCAGGCCGAGACCCTTCGTCAGGACTAACTGAAGGAAGAGTTAGGAAGAGATTTGAAAGTGGGAGGGGGAGGGGGAGATCCAAAATGATAGGAGAAGACAGGAGGGGGAGGGATGGAGCCAAGAGCTGGACAGGTGATTGGCAAAGGGGATATGAGAGGATCATGGGACAGGAGGTCCGGGGAGAAAGACGGGGGGGGGGGAACCAGAGGATGGGCAAGGGGTATAGTCAGAGGGACGGAGGGAGAAAAAGGAGAGTGAGAGAAAGAATGTGTGTATAAAAATAAGTAACAGATGGGGTACGAGGGGGAGGTGGGGCATTAGTGGAAGTTAGAGAAGTCGATGTTCATGCCATCAGGTTGGAGGCTACCCAGACGGAATATAAGGTATTGTTCCTCCATCCTGAGTGTGGCTTCATCTTTATAGTAGAGGAGGCCGTGGGTAGACATGTCAGAATGGGAATGGGATGTGGAATTAAAATGTGTGTCCACTGGGAGATCCTGCTTTCTCTGGCGGACAGAGCGTAGGTGTACAGCAAAGTGGTCTCCCGGTCTGTGTCGGGTCTCGCCAATATATAGAAGGCCACATCGGGAGCAGCGGACGCAGTATCTGGACTATTCCTCTTCTCACCCTGTCTCTTGCAAAAATGCCATCCCCTTCTCGCAATTCCTCTGTCTCCGCCGCATCTGCTCTCAGGATGAGGCTTTTCATTCCAGGACGAGGGAAATGTCCTCCTTTTTTAAAGAAAGGGGCTTCCCTTCCTCCACTATCAACTCTGCTCTCAAACGCATCTCCCCCATTTCACGCACATCTGCTCTCACTCCATCCTCCCGCCACCCCACTAGGAATAGGGTTCCCCTGGTCCTCACCTACCACCCCACCAGCCTCCGGGTCCAACATATTATTCTCCGTAACTTCCGCCACCTCCAACGGGATCCCACCACTGAGCACATCTTTCCCTCCCCCCCCCCCTGCATTCCACAGGGATCGCTCCCTACGCAACTCCCTTATCCGTTCGTCCCCCCCATCCTTCCCCACTGATTTCCCTCCTGGCACTTAACCGTGTAAGCGGAACAAGTGCTACACATGCCCTTACACTTCCTCCCTTACCACCATTCAGGGCCCCAAACAGTCCTTCCAGGTGAGGCAACACTTCACCTGTGAGTCGACTGGGGTGATGTACTGCGTCCGGTGCTCCCGATGTGGCCTTTTATATATTGGCGAGACCCGACGCAGACTGGGAGACTGCTTTGCTGAACATCTATGCTCCGTCCGCCAGAGAAAGCAGGATCTCCCAGTGGCCACACATTTTACTTCCACATCCCATTCCCATTCTGACATGTCTATCCACGGCCTCCTCTACTGTAAAGATGAAGCCACACTCAGGTTGGAGGAACAACACCTTATATTCCGTCTGGGTAGCCTCCAACCTGATGGCATGAACATCGACTTCTCCAACTTCCGCTAATGCCCCACCTCCCCCTCTTATCCCACCCGTTATTTATTAATATACACACATTCTTTCTCTCACTCTCCTTTTTCTCCCTCTGTCCCTCTGACAACACAAGAACCGGCCCCCTCACTCACAGAAAAGAACAACAGCAGTAGCACCTCCCACCCATAAAATCCCACCCGCCAAGCAGCCACAAGAAAGAAAACACCTAAACACTGAAGGAAACCAGTTGAGTAAAGTCCAATAATCTCGTGAATCTCAGAATATGGGAAATGTGTTTTCGTCTGCATACGAGGAGAGCAGCTACATGAACTTAATCCTCCCGAAAAGAGTGACCACCAACCTGGGTCTGAACGCTGCTGGCGGGCGCCGAATGCTGCCAACCCAGGTCATTAGAAAGAGGTGACATGGGTCAGAAGGTATTGAATCATTGTGGGTAGAGTTAAGAAAATGCAATAGTAAAAAGACCCTGATCAGAGTTTTTAAGGGCTCCCGAGCAGTGGCCAGGATGTGGGCTACAGATTACAACAGGAGATGGAAAAGGCATGTCGAAAGGGCATGTTGTGATTACCATGTGGTATGTCAGTCTACAGATTGGGAAAATCAGGTTGGTGCTGGATCCCAAGAAAGACAATTTGTAAGATGATTAGAAGGTGGCTTGTTTGAGCAGCTTTTGGTTGAGCCCACGAGGAGAATTGCAATTCTGCATGGCGTAATGAACTGGATTTGATACAGGAGTTTAAGGTAAAGGAACCCTTAGGTCCAGTGATCATAAGTGATAGAATTCACCCTGCAATTTGAAAGGGATAAGCTAAAGTCAGATGTATCAGTATTACAATGGAGTAAAGGGAATTACAGCGGCATGAAAGAGGAGATGGGCAAAGTTGATTGGAAAGGACACTCGCAGGGATGATGCCAGGGTTGGAGTTTCTGGGAATTATTTGGAAAGCACAGGATAAATACATCTCAAAGAAGGAGTATTCGAAAGGCAGGATGATGTGGCTGACAAGGGAAGTGAAAGCCAACATAAAAGCAAAAGAGAGGGCATATTATAGAGCAAAAATTAATGGGAAGTTAGAGGATCGGGAAATTTAAGAATCAACAGAAGGAAACTAAAAAAGTGATAGAGGAGGAAAGGATTAAATATGAAGGTAGTAGACAGCCATCAATCCCAGAGGATCATGGGTTTGTGTCTCTGGCAGACTGTGCCCTCTCCAGGGTCAGGGTGCAAGCCTGGGTGGGAAGATTGGAAGAACCGGCTGTTGCCCATGCAGTGGGTTCCCCCTCTCCACGTCACTGATGTAGTCCAAGGGAAGGGCAAGCACTGATACAGCTTGGCACCAGTGTCGTCACAGAGGGTGCCAGAGTGAAGATGTAAACAACATCAAACTGCCTTAGGGACCCCAGCTCCAGATTTTTCCTCACTGGAGTTTAGAAGAATGGGGGTGGTGGGGGGGGGGGATCTCACTGAAACCTATTGAATATTAAAAGGCTGAGATAGAGCGGATGTGGAGAGAATGTTTCCTATAGTGGGGGAGTCTAGGACCAGGGGGCATAGCCTCAGAATGGAGGTGCATCCATTAGAACAGAGATGAGGGATGATTTCTTTAGTAGAAGGTGGTGAGTCAGTAACTATATTTAAAGCAGAGGTTGATAGGTTCTTGATTAGTCAGGGCATCAAAGGCAACGGGGAGAAGGCAGGAGAGGGACAGTAAATCAGCTGGTGGAATGGTGGAGCAGATTCAAAGAGCCGAGTGGCCTAATTCGCGCCTAGGTCTTATGGTTTTATGGTTTTAAAAGTAGACAGAGTCCCCGGAGGAAGCTCGATTCTCGGTACGGGTTGGGGGGAGGGGTCCTTGTGCGAAAAGCTGGCCGAAGGGAGAGAGGTGTATGGAAAGGAATAAACAGTCGACATTTTGGGCCAAGACGTTTCCATGGACGCGGCCTAGCCTGCTCAGTTCCTGCAGCATTTTATGTCTGTTACTGATTTCCAGCATCTGCAGATTTTCGTGTTTGTGGAGAAATATCCTGGTTGTGTCGGTGAGCAAAAGGACACGGTAGTGGGTTAGCTCGAACGAAAACTCCAACGGTCACCCGTCCTCTTCCCATTTCTCACCCTCCTCTGTCTAGGACCAACGCATTATTTGTAACTTCAAAAATAGACTTTATTCCTGATATCAAACGTACTTGGAAACCATTCACTCCGTGTCATCTGCGCAATACAAGCAATGCAAATGCACACACAAAATGCTGGAGGAACTCAGCAGGCCAGGCAGCATCGATGGAAAAGAGTACAGTCGGCATTTCAAGCCGAAACCAGGGCTGTATGTTTTTGGGTGTGTTGTTCGGATTTCCAGCATCTGCAAATTTTCTCTTGTTTGCGTAATGCTAATATATTTTATCTGGTCTCTGTTTAACCAATCACCGACTCAGGTCTATTTAAAACACTTTTCCTTTGTTCATCTAACCAATCAAAACTACAAAAAGAGCTTTGGAAACCCTATTTTTCATCGAGCTACCAATCAGCCCTCGGTTATGTTGTTGTTTGATGGCCATTAAACCAATCATTTTTGCGTTTTCTGTGACGCCTTAACGAACAACAAACCAATCAGTGACTACACGAAATCCAATCCACTTCCAGCCTTTTAATTGACTGACGGACTATTGTCTAATCAATATTAACAGTTTGTACAGTGAAACTAGTAGTTCAGAAGTTGATTCAATATATTCATACTTCCAACCCTCCGCTGAGAAGTAGTGTCGCGTACCCAATCACCGTCGTGCACTCACCTCGGCTCAATCACAAGGACCAATCAAGAGGCTCATCCTTCGTCTCAGTCTCAGATTTCTGGCCAATAGGCGTGCCGATGAGAAAGCTGACATGCAGAGGAGCCAGCGAATGGGGGATGCCGATGTATTTCACCTGGGGAATGGGGCGTGGCCAGAGCCAGGTGTGATTTGTTGGGAGACGGTTTGCGGAAGCCATGTCCAGGAGGAAAGTTATGCAATTTGTTTGTAACAAGATGGCTTCTTACTGGGTCTGCCTACTGGCACTGCTCAGTGGACGAGGTGAGGTTCTGTTGGGATCAAGGGTTGTGGGGTGTAGAGGGATAGTCTGTACTGGGATCAGGGGCTGTGGAGTGTAGGGGATAGTCTGTACTGGGATCAGGGGCTGTGGGGTGTAGGGAATAGTCTGTACTGGGATCAGGGTTGTGGGGTGTAGGGGATACTCTGTACTGGGATCAGGGTTGTGGGGTGTAGGGGATAGTCTGTACTGGGATCAGGGGTTGTGGGGTGTAGGGGATAGTCTGTACTGGGATCAGGGGTTGTGGGGTGTAGGGGATAGTCTGTACGGGGATCAGGGACTGTGGGGTGTAGGGGATAGTCTGTACTGGGCTCAGGGGCTGTGGGGTGTAGGGGATAGTCTGTACTGGGATCAGGGGCTGTGGGGTGTAGGGGATAGTCTGTACTGGGATCAGGGGCTGTGGGGTGTAGGGCACGGTGTGTACTGGGATCGGGCTGTGGGGTGTCAGGGATAGTCTGTACTGGGCTCAGGGGGTGTGGGGGACGGTGTGTACTGGGATCGGGGCTGTGAGGTGTAGGGAATGGTGTATACTGGGATCAGGGGCCGTGGGGTGTGGGGGACGGTGTGTACTGGGATCAGGACTGTGGGGTGTAGGGGATAGCCTGTACTGGGATCAGGGACTGTGGGGTGTAGAAGGTCGGTCTGTACTGGGATCAAGTCAGTTTAGCATGTGTGTGTGCGTCTGCGTGTGTGTGTGTGTGTGGTGTCTGCATGTCTGTGTGGTCCATCGGTTGGCCTTGGTTTGTGTGTATAGTGTCTGGTTTCGAGGACGACATGATTCCTGTGCAGGAAGTGTTTCAGAAATTAAGTTAATCAGTTGCATTTTCGGTGACCAGTCACACTGTGTGGTAACTTCAGTTTCTGGGGTGGGGTGGGGAGGGAATAAAGATGAGTGGAGGAAGGAGGTACTGCTGGACAGAGGGAGAGCTGTCTGTTCCCAATATCCACAAGGCTTTTTCACAGCCAGGTAATGGGAGAGTGAGATTATGAGGCTGGAGGCTGAGATCTCAAATGGCTGTCTGGTTCATAATACATTTCAAAAGTGCTTCCTGGATTTTGACTATCCCTCTCTTTTATGTAGAGACCCTCTCTGTTGTGTCTCACACCTTCTCCATCTCCCACTCTCTATTTCTCACTGTCTGTCTGCTGTCTGTCCATCTCTGTCCTTTCTGTTCCTAATGCTTTCTTCTCCCTGTCCCGTTCCCTCTCCCCTCCCCATCCCATGTTCTCTCTCTCTCTCTGTCTCTCTCTCTCTCTCTCTCTCTCTCTCTCTCTCGTCCAGGATCTCTGAATCCTTTTCACTCCCAACAGACACAACCCCTTCCCATGCACACTCCCGACAGACAAAACCATTCCCCATTCACTCTCCCAGCAAACCCAACTCCTTTACATTCACACTTCCCATCCACCCCCAGTCCACACTTCTAATGGGACCTAACCCCTTATTGTTCACTCACCCATCCGCACTCCCAAGGGACACACCCCATTCCTAATCACTCTCCATATCCACGCTCCCAACGAGACCCAATCCCTTCCTATTCACTCTCCCCATCTGCACTCCCAAGGGACACACCCCATTCCTAATCACTCTCCATATCCACGCTCCCAACGAGACCCAATCCCTTCCTATTCACTCTCCCCATCTGCACTCCCAAGGGACACACCCCAGTCCTAATCACTCTCCATATCCACGCTCCCAACGAGACCCAATCCCTTCCTATTCACTCTCCCCATCCGCACTCCCAAGGGACACACCCCATTCCTAATCACTCTCCATATCCACGCTCCCAACGAGACCCAATCCCTTCCTATTCACTCTCCCCATCCGCACTCCCAAGGGACACACCCCATTCCTAATCACTCTCCATATCCACGCTCCCAACGAGACCCAATCCCTTCCTATTCACTCTCCCCATCTGCACTCCCATTTATAGATTGGGAGAGAGAAGGCTTTTGGAGAGAGTTTGAACTACAATTGCTGGGGGTGGGAACCGAACTGAAGAGACGGAGGAAGAGGCGGTTGGCTCACATATAGAGAAAGTTTGGAGATAGTGCAAGGAGGAAGATAGGCAGGTGATAGAGACCACTGGTTTGAGATGTGTCTATTTTAATGCAAAAAGCATCATGAAAAAAGCAGATCAGCTTAGAGCCTGGATATGTACTTAGAGCTATGATGTTGTGGCCATTACAGAGACTTGGATGGCTCAGGGGCAGGAATGGTTACTTAGAGTGCCAGGCTTTAGAAGGGACAGGGAGGGAGGCAAAAGAGGTGGGGGCATGTCACTGCTGATCAGAGATAGTGTCACGGCTGCAGAAAAGGAGGAAGTCATGGAGGGATTGTCTACGGAGTCTCTGTGGGTGGAAGTTAGAAACAGGAAGGGGTCAATAACTCTACTGGGTGTTTTTTATAGACCAATAGTAACAGGGACATCGAGGAGCAGATAGGGAGACAGATTCTGGAAAGGTGTAATAATAACAGAGTTGTCGTGGTGGGAGATTTTAATTTCCCAAATATTGATTGGCATCTCCCTAGAGCAAGGGGTTTAGATGGGGTGGAGTTTGTTAGGTGTGTTCAGGAAGGTTTCCAGGCACAATATGGAGATAAGCCTACAAGAGGAGAGACTGTACTTGATCTGGTATTGGGAAATTAACCTGGTCAGGTGTCAGGTCTCTCAGTGGGAGAGCATTTTGGAGATAGTGATCACAAGTCTAGCTCCTTTACCATAGCATTAGAGAGGGATAGGAACAGACAAATTAGGAAACGTTTAATTGGAGTAAGGGGAAATATGAAGCTATCAGGCAGGAACTTGGAAGCATAAATTGGGAACAGATGTTCTCAGGGAAATGCACGGCAGAAATGTGGCAAATGTTCAGGTGATATTTGCATGGCATTCTGCATAGGTATGTTCCAATGAGAAAGGGAAAGGATGGTAGGGTACAGGAACCGTGGTGAACAAAGGCTGTTGAAAATCTAGCCGAGAAGGAAAGTTTACGAAAGGTTCAAAAAACTAGGTAATGATAGAGATCTCGAAGATTATAAGGCTAACAGGAAGGGGCTTAAGAATGAAATTAGGAGAACCAGAAGGGGCCATGAGAAGGCCTTGGTGGGTAGGACAAACCCAAGGCATTCTACAAGTATGTGAAGAGCAAGAGGATAAGACGTTAGAGAGTAGGACCAATCAAATGTGACAGTGGAAAAGTGTGTATGGAATCGGAGGAGATAGCTGAGGTACTTAATAAATACTTTGCTTCAGTATTCATTACGGAAAAGGATCTTGGCGATTGTAGGGATGATTTACAGTGGATTGAAAAGCTTGAGCTTATAGACATTAAGAAAGAGGATGTGCTGGAGCTTTTGGAAAGCATCAAGTTGGATAAGTCACCGGGACCCGACGAGATGTACCCCAGACTACTGTGGGAGGCGAGGCAGGAGATTGCTGAGCCTCCGGCAATGATCTTTGTATCACCAATGGGGACGGGAGAGGTTCTGGAGGATTTTGTAGATGTTGTTCCCTTATTCAAGAAAGAGTAGAGATAGCCCAGGAAATTATAGACCAGTGAGTCTTACTTCAGTGGTTGTTAAGTTGATGGAGAAGATCCTGAGAGGCAGGATTTATGAACATTTGGAGAGACATAATATGATTAGGAATAGTCAGCATGGCTTTGTCAAAGGCAGGTCGTGCCTTACAAGCCTGATTGAATTTTATGAGGATGTGACTAAACACATTGATGAAGGTAGAGCAGTAGATGTGGTGTATATGGATTTCAGCAAGGCATTTGATAGGTACCCCATGCAAGGATTATTGAGAAAGTAAGGAGGCATGGGATCCAAGGGGACATTGCTTTGTGGATCCAGAACTGGCTTGCCTACAGAAGGCAAAGAGTGGTTGTAGATGGGTCATACTCTGCATGGAGGTTGGTGACCAGTGGTGTGTCTCAGGGATCTGTTCTGGGACTCCTTCTCTTCGTGATTTTTATAAATGACCTGGATGAGGAAGTGGAGGGATGGGTTAGTGAATTTGCTGATGACACAAAGGTTGGGGATGTTGTGGATAATGTGGAGGGTTATCAGAGGTTGCAGTGGGACATTGATAGTGTGCAAAACTGGACTGAGAAGTGGCAGATGGAGTTCAACCCAGATAAGTGTGAGGTGGTTCATTTTGGTAGGTCCAATATGATGGCAAAATATTGTTGCTTGTCCATTGTCGTCGTCGATGAACACCTCGACACCATTATGATGATGATGGTGTCGAGACTAGCGCGTGACTTGGATTTAAGTGAGGGAGAGTTGCGCAGCGTCAGCCTCACTCTCTCTTCCCAATTTCCATCTGGATCCAGTGGCAAGACAGAGTCGAGACGACTGGAGTTGGGACTAGGCACAGTGGATGACCAGGACATCTTCTGTGTCTTGTCCTGCTCTACACGTTCCACGATGCTTGCAGAGACCATCTTCTTGACCATTGGACCTTCCATTGGTCTCATCTGCTCAATCCGCTGAAGTCTGTCTTCACATGCTGGGATAGACAACTCCCTATCTCGCCGAGGGTTCGAGACCCGTCGGCTACCCTCACCTGGTTTAGCCGGCTTGTCGAAGCTGTTGCCTGGGGTGTGGCCGCTGTCGCATGCAAACAGCTACGGGGAGCCACAGGTGAGAGCTGAGTGCCAGGTGGGGACCAAAGGTGGACTAACCGCCTTGAAAAGGACGCGACATGTTCCCCCAGCAGAGGTGCTACCCCTCCCTGATGCCCCATACACCCCAAAATATAGTATTAATGGTAAGACTCTTGGTAGTGTGGAGGATCAGATGGATCTTGGGGTCTGAGTCCACAGTACACTCAAAGCTGCTACACAGGTTGACTCTGTGGTTAAGAAAGCATACGGTGCATTGGCCTTCATCAATCGTGGGATTGAGTTTAGGAGCCGAGAGGTAATGTTACAGCAAAATAGGACCCTTGTCAGACCCCACTTGGAGTACTGTGCTCAGTTCTGGTCACATCAGCTGCATCCAGCTGCAGCTCCTGACAAACCGCGTTGGGGAACTGGAGCAGGAGCTGGATGACCTCTGGATCATTCGGGAGAATGAGGAGATTATAGATAGTAGCTACAGGGAGGTAGTTACGCCAAAGGAGCAGAGGACAGGAAATTGGGTCACTGTCAGGCGAGGGAAGAGGAAAGGGCAGGCAGAGCAGGGTTCCCCTGTGGCCATTCCCCTCAACAACAAGTATACCGCATTGGATACTGTTGGGGGGGATGACTTACCTGGGACAAGCTGCAGTAGCCGGATCTCTGGCACTGAGTCTGGCTCTGCAGTGCAGAAGGGAGGGGGGGGAAAGAGGAGAGCGGTAGTGATAGGGGACTCGATAGTTAGAGGTGCAGATAGGAGGTTCTGTGGTCGTGACAGAGAATCCAGGATGGTTTGTTGCCTCCCGGGTGCCAGGGTCAAGGATGTCTCTGATCGATTGCATGACATTCTGAAGTGGGAGGGTGACCAGCCAGATGTCGTGGTGCACATCGGTACCAATGACATAGCAAGGAAGAGTGAGGAGGTCCTGGACAGTGAGTATAGAGAACTTGGTAGGAAGTTGAAAAGCCGGACCTCGAGGGTGGTAATCTCAGGATTGCTATCTGTACTACGTGCCAGTGAGGGTAGGAATAGGATGCTCTGGAGGAGGAACAAGTGGCTGAGGAGCTGGTGTAGGGGGCAGGGTTTCAGATTTCAGGATAATTGGGACCTCCTCTGGGGCAGGTGGGACCTGTACAAGACAGACGGGTTACACTTGAACTACAGGGGGACCAATATCCTTTCAGGGAGGTTTGTTAGTGCTATTGGGGAGGCTTTAAACTAGATCTGCAGGGGGATGGGAACCAGAGTGCCAGAGCTGACAGTGTGGCTGGGGTGAAAATAAATGATGTTAGAAGTTCAAGCAAATCCGCTAATAGAAAGGTTGTGAGTGGTGGTAAAAATCTTCTGAGGTGTATATATTTCAATGCTAGGAGTATTGCGGGGAAGACGGATGAGTTGAGGGCGTGGATTGACACGTGGAATTATGATGTTATAACAATTAGTGAAACTTGGCTACAGAAGGGGAAGGACTGGCAGCTTAATATTCCAGGGTTCCGATGTTTCAGATGTGATCGAGGCAGAGGAATGAAAGGTGGGGGAGTAGCATTGCTTGTTAGGGAAAATGTTACAGCAGTGCTCAGGCAGGACAGATTAGAGGGCTTGTCTACTGAGTCCTTATGGGTGGAGCTGAGAAACAGGAAAGGTATTAGTGGGATTGTATTAGTCAACGAGAATTGGAAGAGCAAATCTGCAGAGATAGCAGGCAATTGCAGGAAACAAAGTTGTGGTGGTAGGGGATTTTAATTTTCCATATATTGATTGGGACTCCCATACTGTTAGGGGTCCAGATGGTTTAGAGTTTGTAAAATGTGTTCAGGAAAGTTTTCTAAATCAATATATAGAGGGACCAACTAGAGGGGATGTAATATTGGATCTCCTGTTAGGAAATGAGTTAGGACAAGTGACAGAAGTCTGTGTAGGGGAGCACTTTGGTTCCAGTGATCATAACATCGTTGGTTTCAACTTGATCATGGACAAGGATAGATCTGGTCCAAGGGTTGAGGTTCTTAACTCGAAGAAGGCCAAATTTGAAGAAATGAGAAAGGATCTAAAAAGCGTGGATTGGAACAGGTTGTTCTCTGGCAAGGATGTGATTGGTAGGTGGGAAGCCTTCAAAGGAGAAATTTTGAGAGTGCAGAATTTGTATGTTCCTGTCAGGATTAAAGGCAAAGTGAATAGGAATAAGGAACCTTGGTTCTCAAGGGATATTGCAACTCTGATAAAGAAGAAGAGGGAGTTGTATGACATATATAGGAAGCAGGGAGTAAATAAGGTGCTTGAGGAGTATAAGAAGTGCAAGAAAATACTTAAGAAAGAAATCAGGAGGGCTAAAAGAAGACATGAGGTTGCCTTGGCAGTCAAAGTGAAGGATAATCCAAAGAGCTTTTACAGGTATATTAAGAGCAAAAGGATTGTAAGGGATAAAATTGGTCCTCTTGAAGATCAGAGTGGTCTGCTATGTGCGGAACCAAAGGAAATGGGGGAGATCTTAAATAGGTTTTTTGCGTTTGTATTTACTAAGGAAACTGGCGTGAAGTCTATGGAATTAAGGGAAACAAGTAGTGAGATCATGGAAACTATACAGATCGAGAAGGAGGAGGTCCTTGCTGTCTTGAGGAAAATTAAAGTGGATAAATCCCCGGGACCTGACAGGGTGTTCCCTTGGACCTTGAAGGAGACTAGTGTTGAAATTGCAGGGGCCCTGGCAGAAATATTTAAAATGTCGCTGTCTACAGGTGAGGTGCCGGAGGATTGGAGAGTGGCTCATGTTGTTCCGTTGTTTAAAAAATCGAAAAGTAATCCGGGAAATTATAGGCCAAGTAAGTTTAATGTCGGTAGTAGGTAAGTTATTGGAGGGAGTACTAAGGGACAGAATCTACAAGCATTTGGATAGACGGGGACTTATTAGGGAGAGTCAACATGACTTTGTGCATGGTAGGTCAAGTTTGGCCAATCTATTGGAGTTTTTTGAGGAGGTTACCAGGAAAGTGGATGAAGGGAAGGCAGTGGATATTGTCTACATGGACTTCAGTAAGGCCTTTGACAAGGTCCCGCATGGGAGGTTAGTTAGGAAAATTCAGTCGCTAGGTATACATGGAGAGGTGGTAAACTGGATCAGACATTGGCTCGATGGAAGAAGCCACAGAGTGGTGGTAGAGAATTGCTTCTCTGAGTGGAGGCCTGTGACTAGTGGTGTGCCACAGGGATCAGTGCTGGGTCCATTGTTAGTTGTCATCTATATCAATGATCTGGATGATAATGTGGTAAATTGGATCAGCAAATTTGCTGATGATACAAAGATTGGAGGTGTAGTAGACAGTGAGGAAGGTTTTCAGAGCCTGCAGTGGGACTTGGACCAGCTGGAAAAATGGGATGAAAAATGGCAGATGGAGTTTAATACAAACAAGTGTGAGGTATTGCACGTTGGAAGGACAAACCAAGGTAGAACATACGGGGTTAATGGTAAGGCACTGAGTAGTGCAGTGGAACAGAGGGATCTGGGAATACAGATACAAAATTCCCTAAATGTAGTGTCACAGGTAGATAGGGTCGTAAAGAGAGCTTTTGGTACATTGGCCTTTATTAATTAAAGTATTGAGTATAAGAGCTGGAATGTTATGATGAGGTTGTATAAGGCATTGGTGAGGCCGAATCTGGAGTATTGTGTTCAGTTTTGGTCACCAAATTACAGGAAGGATATAAATAAGGTTGAAAGAGTGCAGAGAAGGTTTACAAGGATGTTGCCGGGACTTGAGAAACTCAGTTACAGAGAAATGTTGAATAGGTTAGGATTTTACTCCCTGGAGCGTAGAAGAATGAGGGGAGATTTGATAGAGGTATATAAAATTATGATGGGTAGGGATAGAGTGAATGCAAGCAGGCTTTTTCCACTGAGGCAAGGGGAGAAAAAAAAACCAGAGGACGTGGGTTAAGGGTGAGGGGGGGAAAGTTTAAAGGGAACATTAGTGGGGGGGGCTTCTTCACACAGAGAGTGGTGGGAGAAAGATGGTAAATGTGGGTTCTTTTTTAACATTTAAGATTAAATTGGACAGATTCATGGATGGGAGGTGTATGGAGGGATATGGTCCGTGTGCAGGTCAGTGGGACTAGGCAGAAGATGGTTCGGCACAGCCAAGAAGGGCCAAAAGGCTTGTTTCTGTGCTGTAGTTTCTATGGTTTCTATCACTACAGGAAGGACGTGGAAACCATAGAAAGGGTACAGAGGAGATTTACAAGGATGTTGCCTGGATTGGGGAGGATGGCTTATGAGAATAGGTTGAGTGAACTCTGCCTTTTCTCCTTGGAGCGACAGAGGATGAGAGGTGACCTGATAGAGGTGTATAAGATGATGAGAGGCATCGATCGTGTGGATAGTCAGAGGCTTTTTCCCAGGGCTGAAATGGCTAACAGGAGAGGGCACAGTTTTAAGGTGCTTGGAAGTAGGTACAGAGGAGATGTCAGGGGTAAGTTTTCTTTGCAGAGAGTGGTGAGTGTATGGAATGGGCTGCCAGCGATGTTGGTGGAGGTGGATACGATAGGGTCTTTTAGGAGACTCCTGGACAGGTACATGGAGCTTTGAAAAATAGAGGGCTATGGGTAACCCTAGGTAATTTCTAAAGTGAGTACATGTTAGGCACAGCATTGTGGGCCGAAGGGCCTGTATTGTGCTGTAGATTTTTATGCTTCTATGATGTATTGTATGAGATCATGAAAAGGAAATGTAATTTCATTGGACATGTGATCAGGAAAGAGGAGTTAGAATGCACGGTAATTATGGGAAAGATTGAAGGGAAGAAAGCAAGAGGAAGACAAAGACAAATGATGATGGAGACAACAGCCAGAGAACTGGAAATGAATTCCAATGAATTGATCCACTTGACCCGAAACAGGAGTGTGTGGGCCATGGCAGTCAAAGCTCAAACTGGGCACGGCACCTGATGATGACGATGATGATGAATGGTGGATGGTGTGCTGACTGGCTACATTGCAGCCTGGTATGGGAACACCAATTCCTTTGAGCTGAAAATCCTACCAATGGTGGTGGATTTGGCCCCATACATCACTGGTAAAACCCTCCCAACCCTTGAGCACATCTACATGAATCGCTGCCATAGGAAAGCAGCATCCATCATCAAAGATCCTCACCACCCAGGCCAAGCTCTTTTCTTGCTGCTGTCATTAGGTTGAAGGTACAAGAGCCTCAGGGCTCTCATCATCAGGTTCAAGAACAGTTCCTGCCCCTCATCCATCAGGCTCTTGAGCAAAGGGACTCACTTAAGGACTCTTTTATCTTGTTATTTTGTGCTTGTTATTTATTAATTTCTATCTATTGATATCTGCATTTGCACAGTGTGTTGTTCATTGTACGTTTTTACAGTTACTGTTCTATAGATTTGCTAAGTATGCCCCCCAAAAAGAATCTCAGGGTTGTATGTGGTAACATGTATGTACTCTGATAATAAATTTTACTTTGAACTTTGAACAGACATAACAGCTTCCCGTTCTCTCCCAATGGGCCAATGAGAGTGTTAGGAAAGAGGGAAAGTAAATTGGGAACATGGTTTATTGGGCAAGACCACATCTGCGATGTGGAGGGTTTGACTAAAGGTGCCAAGTACAGGGCTAATATGTTCCAGTTGGATGAAAGGACAAGGATTGCAAGCTAAGGGAATTGTGGATGTTGAGATAAGTGGTGAATTTAGCCAAAAAGAAATAGGACCTATAAGTAAGATTTAGGAAGCTGAAGTCAGACAGAGCTTGTATGTTTATTAATGTCACATGTACAGTGATAAAGCAAAAAGCTTGTCTTGCAGTCTCTTTCCGTACACAGTGCACTGAGGTAGAACAGAGTGTAACAGCTGCTGAGCGCCCTCAACCAGCTCAGCTGGGGCAGATCCCCTGTGCTGTATGGGCAGAGAGAGCTCTTGGGGGGGGGGGGGGCTTCCTGGAATTTCCTGGGAGTGGAGGGGTGCAACAACACCACACAGAGGTCTTGAGGGAAAGCTTGGTGACTGGGGAGATGACCTTCATATGGTGCAGGACAGCGGTGGTCCTGCTGCCCATGAGAGAATATCTCTGCCATCTGAGTAACGGGTGCCCGGTCTCTCTGCTCAGCAAGTGTTACAATCTTACTGGGGCATGTTTGAATTCCTGCCTACCTGTGACCATTGTGGTCAGAAGTTAACTACAGTTAATATTGACATACTCTACAAATGTTGAACATTGATAAACTAGAGGAATTAAAACTGAACTTTGGTAAATAGTGGATATGAGAATAATAAACACACTCGCTTACTCACACGTGTACAGAGATAAGAGAGTAAGGGAGGGACAGGGAGATGGCGGGGGGAGGGAGACAGACAGGGTGAGGAGAGGGAGGACAGAGGAGGAACTGAGGGATGAGGTCAGAGAGATTGGGAATGGAGAGAGGGTATGGCCAGTGGTGGAAGTTGGGTAAAAACGAGGGATAGGAGGGAGAGAGGGTGGGGACGGGGAAAATAGGTGAGGTAGACGGAGAGAGGGCTGGGAACGGGGAAACAGCAATAAGAAGAGGCAGGGTAGAGGGAGAGGGGAGAAGAGAGGGGTGGGGACAGAGATATGTGCGAAATGAGAGGGGTGGGGACAGATAGATGGGGGAGAGAGAGGGGTGGGGACAGAGAGAGAGTGGGGGGGTGGATCCTAACCCTAATGCCCAGTGCACGGGTTAGGGAGAGATTGGGCCAGTTTTCCTGAACATGGCCTATTAGGTTCTGGAAGACAGTATTGTCCAGGCATTGTGTGTTCTGGTGCCTCCTCACCAGGTGGACGTGCAGGCAGGGGTCATGCCAGAAGCTGCACTCCTGGAGATCGAGAGGGATAGGGTTACTCTCAGGTCTAACTTCCCCTTCCCCTGCACAGGGTCTGGGGAGGCCATCGGGAACCCAGGGCAGGGTAATCCATTACATCACAGATTGTGATTGTCTCCAGTGGGTTCATCAGCAGGACACACTCACATCACAACACCGGCTAAAATTTGACTGGGGTTGAGTGTGACATGACAGTGTAGGCCATTGCTTCACTCTGTGTCTGACCCGTGTCCTGGGAGTGTGTGATGGGACAGTGTAGGCCATTGCTTCACTCTGTGTCTGACCCGTGTCCTGGGAGTGTGTGATGGAACAGTGTAGTGGGAGTTTCACTCTGTGTCTGACCCGTGTCCTGGGAGTGTGTGATGGGACAGTGTAGTGGGAGCTTCACTCTGTGTCTGACCCGTGCCCTGGGAGTGTGTGATGGGACAGTGTAGAGGGAGATTCACTCTATGTCTGACCCATTCCCTGGGAGTGTGTGATGGGACAGTGTAGAGGGAGTTTCACTCTGTGTCTGACCCGTGTCCTGGGAGTGTGTGATGGGACAGTGTAGTGGGAGCTTCACTTTGTGTCTGACCCGTGTCCTGGGAGTGTGTGACGCAAAAGTCTGGACCTTAGAGCAATGGGTTGGGGAAGGATAATTCAAACTGTATCAAGCAGGAGCAGGGCAGAGTAGATTGAGAGCAGATTTTATCAATTGTGGGAGTTATTTAAGGACAGTTGATCAGAATTCTGGACCAGCATCTTCCTGTGAGAAAGAATGACAATGACGGCAATTTTGGAATCCTTGAATATCGAGAGAAAAGGAAGCACATCTAAGGTTTAGGAAGCTGAAATCAAATTTCGAGGAGCGAGTGAGAACTTAAACAGGGAATCAGGAGGGATAAAGTGAGCCATGAAATGTTCTTGGTGACTAGAATTACAGAGAATCCCTTTATACGTAAATTGAAACCAGGAGGAGGACTAGGGAGTACGTAAGATGACTCAAGGGCAAATGAAGGAATTAACACTTGGAGTCAGTGTATATGCATGAGGAACTAAATATGTATTTGGCATCAGTTTCACTAATGAGACAAACGTGGAGGTCTGTGAGACTAGAGAGTGATGCGCTGATATTTGAGGGCATAAGAAGGAATTAGCATTGGGTCTCTTGAAGAATGTTGAGGTGGATAAGTCCCGAGGGATCAATGGGATCTCTCCCAGGATGTTGGGAAAGGCAGGAGAGGAGACTGTGGGAGCTTGGCAGAGATCTTTGTGTCCTGTTCAGCCACAGTTGAGGTCCCAGAGGTCTGGAGAATAGTTGTTCTTCTGCTGAAGAAGGGAAATTGTAGACTGGTGAGCTGCACGTCGGCGGTAGGGAATCTATTGTAAGGTATACTTGGGGATAACATTTGGTCATGTACAAAAGCAGAAACCTATTGGAGACAATCAGCATGGCTTTGTGCAGGAGAGGACCTGTCCTACAAACGATGTGAGTTTTCTAAAGGGATAGGGCAGTGGATGTTGTCAACAATTCTCGTAGATTGAATTCAAAATTGTGTTGGCCATCGAAGACAAAGTGTAGCACCTGGCTGGAGATATGTGGCCAGTGGTGTTCCGTAGGGTTCAGTAATATATATAAATGACCTGCACAGAAGCGCTCATGGGGTGATGAGTAAGGTTTCAGATGATACAGAAATTGATGGAGCTGTAGATGGTGAAGAGGGTAGTCAAAAGGATTCAGCAGGATGGAGATGCATTGCAAATATGGGTGGAGAAATCGCAGATAAGAGTTTAATCCAGACCAGTGTGATGTGCTTTGGGAGATCAAATGCAAGAGGAGAGCACACAGCAGGTGTAGGACCTTCAGCAGAGGCATCATGGGATGTGTCAATACCTCTCTGAGGGGTAACACCAATAGAAGGCATATGGCACACTTGCCCTTATTAGTTGGAGTGTTGAATATACAAGTAATGAGCGAGCTGTATAAAACATTGGTTGGCCATATTAGGAATACGACACGCAGTACTGGAAAGATGTGGAGGCAATGGAAAGGGACAGAAAGAGGCTCACTGGGATGGTACCAGAATTATAGAGCACTAGCTAGAAGGAGACGTTGGACAATTGGGCTGTTTGTTTGGAGTGTCACAGATTGAGGGGGGTGAGCTGACAGAAGTGATGTGAGGCATTGAGAGGGTAGACTGTCAGTGCCCCCTTCCCAAGGTGGAAATGAGTTATAGATTTGTGAGAGGGTTAAGGTTTAAAGAGGATGTACTGGGCAAGATTTTCCAGACAGAGAAGTCCCGTGCTAAATTGTTCTATGTTCTCTGATCCATTCAACCTGCCCGTGTATGCTCAGGAATGCAGCTGAACTGGCCTTTCCACATCTTACTGTTCAACTGTGCGTTAACAGCCCCTAGGCTCCACCTCACACCCACTCTCCAAACCAGGCTCACCTTCCACAATTTCTTCTGGTAAACAAATCATCCCTGACCCCTCACACACTCCCAGGGTATGGGTCAGACATAGAGTGAAGCTCCCTCTACTCTGACCCCTCACACACTCCCAGGGCACGGGTCAGACACAGAGTGAAGCTCCCTCTACACTGTCCTATCACACACTCCCAGGACATGGGTCAGACACAGAGTGAAACTCCCTCTACACTGTCCTATCACACACTCCCAGGACACGGGTCAGACACAGAGTGAAACTCCCTCTACACTATCCCATCACACACTCCCAGGACACGGGTCAGACACAGAGTGAAACTCCCTCTACACTGTCCCATCACACACTCCCAGGACACGGGTCAGACACAGAGTGAAACTCCCTCTACACTGTCCCATCACACACTCCCAGGACACGGGTCAGACACAGGGTGAAACTCCCTCTACACTGTCCCATCACACACTCCCAGGACACGGGTCAGACACAGAGTGAAACTCCCTCTACACTGTCCCATCACACACTCCCAGGACACGGGTCAGGCACAGAGTGAAACTCCCTCTACACTATCCCATCACACACTCCCAGGACACGGGTCAGACACAGAGTGAAACTCCCTCTACACTATCCCATCACACACTCCCAGGACACGGGTCAGACACAGAGTGAGGCTCCCTCTACACTGTCCCATCACACACTCCCAGGACACGGGCCAGACTCAGAGTGAAGCTCCCTCTGCACTGTCCCATCACACACTCCCAGGACACGGGTCAGACACAGAGTGAAGCTCCCTCTGCACTGTCCCATCACACACTCCCGGGACACAGGCCAGACTCAGAGTGAAACTCCCTCTGCACTGTCCCATCACACACTCCCGGGACACGGGTCAGACACAGAGTGAAACTCCCTCTACACTGTCCCATCACACTCCCAGAGCAGGGGTCAGACACAGAGCCCAACCGTTCCTTCCAGTTATTTATCCATAACAAGGCAATATGCTGATGAAGCTCTTCGGCACCTTTGTAAAGCCTCCATACTCTGCAATCAACAAGCAAATCTGCACACAACGCTCCAAACAAGGCCCAGTCATCGCTTTATGTGGCTGCAAGCTGACTTCTGACCAGTGAAGGCGAGCATGCCAGATACTTTTGTTCTTGGACAGGGACATTGGCAGGGATGACAGAAACAGCACTGGCCTGAGTTTCTGGGGGCAATTCGGAAGGTGCCGGAAAGATATATGCCACAGTACTCTCAAGGGAGCATGGAGCAAACATAAGTGACGAGCCAAGTCAACGACAGCATAAACCAGAAGAATGGGCGTATGCTGTAGTAAAAACAGAGGGAAAGTAGATGACTGGGAATATTTAAAAATGGAACAGACACAACTAAAAGAATCAATGAGGAGAGAGAAAATGAAATATCAACGTAAGTTAGCCAAAAATATTGACGAGGATAGCAAAAGGTTTTTTTTTCCAGATTATTTTATTACAGGAAAGTTATTTGCACAGACAGAAGATTGGCTGATTGGCAGGAGGCAAAGGGTTGGGAATAATAGGAACCAATTCTGGTTGCCTATGAGTGATGAGTGATGTCCTCCAGGATTTGGTGCTGAGGAAGCAGAGTGCTGCAGGAAAACTTCAATACATTTGGGGAATGGGTAAAGAGATGGCAGATATCCCCCTGAGAGAGGGGGACTCAGAGACACCGGTCAGTGTACAGAAAACCCCTTGAGAGAGAGAGGAGCTGAGACACACCGGTCAGTGTACAGATATCCCCTGAGAGAGAGGGACTGAGAGACACCAGTCAGTGTACAGATCTCCCCCTGAGAGAGAGGGACTGAGAGACACCGGTCAGTGTACAGATATCCCCTGAGAAAGAGGGACTGAGAGACACCGGTCAGTGTACAGATATCGCCTGAGAGAGAGGGACTGAGAGACACTGGTCAGTGTACAGATATCCCCCTGAGAGAGAGGGACTGAGGGGTGGTGAAAGAATGAGGTGATCAGTACTCTGTAGCTGATGCCCTATGTTTTTTCGACAGTGCTTGTGACAAGATCCTTCTCGGTGACAACTCATACTTCAGAGGTTAAAGCGCCGCTTGGAGCAGGTGAGGGAAGTGTTTCAGTTGGTGCTTCCAGGAGCTAGGTCGTTTCGAGAACCTTTATCTCCTACATTTCCTTTTCTGTCCTTCCCCTCCGACAGCGTGGGGCTCCCTCACCCTGGCACTCCCTCACTGCCCTCTAACAGCATAGAACTCCCTCACTACCCTCTAACAGCACAGAACTCCCTCACTGCCCTCTAACAGCACAGAACTCCCTCACTACCCTCTAACAACGCAGAACTCCCTCACTACCCTCTAACAGCACAGAACTCCCTCACTGCCCTCTAACAACGCAGAACTCCCTCACTACCCTCTAACAGCGCAGAACTCCCTCACTACCCTCTAACAGCACAGAACTCCCTCACTGCCCTCTAACAGCACAGAACTCCCTCACTGCCCTCTAACAGCACAGAACTCCCTCACTACCCTCTAACAACGCAGAACTCCCTCACTACCCTCTAACAGCGCAGAACTCCCTCACTACCCTCTAACAGCGCAGAACTCCCTCACTGCCCTCTAACAGCGCAGAACTCCCTCACTGCCCTCTAACAGCGCAGAACTCCCTCACTGCCCTCTAACAGCGCAGAACTCCCTCACTGCCCTCTAACAGCGCAGAACTCCCTCACTGCCCTTTAACAGCGCAGAACTCCCTCACTGCCCTCTAACAGCGCAGAACTCCCTCACTGCCCTCTAACAGCGCAGAACTCCCTCACTGCCCTCTAACAGCGCAGAACTCCCTCACTGCCCTCTAACAGCGCAGAACTCCCTCACTGCCCTCTAACAGCGCAGAACTCCCTCACTACCCTCTAACAACGCAGAACTCCCTCACTACCCTCTAACAATGCAGAACTGCCTCACCGTGGCACTCCCTTGCTGCCCCTCCAAAAACCTGGAGCTCCTTCCACTAATTTCTTACCGTGGAACTCCCTCACTACCCCTCCAACAGTGCAAAGCTCCTTCACCGTGGAACTCCCTCACTGCCCTCCAACAGCGCAGAGCTCCCTCACCCTGGCACTCCCTCACTACCCTTATAACAGTATGGAGCTCCCTCACTGTGGCACTCCCTCACTACCCTTATAACAGCTCAGAGCTCCCTCACTGTAGCACACGCTGACTGCCCCTATCTCACCGTGGCACTCCCTCACTGACCCTCCCACAACGCAGAGCTGCCTCAGTGCCTGTCTGTCACTGCAGCTCTTGTTTACAGCCCCTCACTGACCCTTGTCTCTGTGTTCCAGCCGCAGACCTTTACTGTCACTACTCAGCGGATTTTGGCGACCCGCGGGTGGAATGGAAATTCCGGGACCTCCAGGACTCACAGGCATTCGTGTATTACAACAAACAGATCACTAGTAAGTCAGTTCCTCCCTCCCCTCCAACACAAAATCTTCCCTCCCTACCTTTTCCCCCAAGCTCCCCCTCTCCCTCTCTTTCTCAGACTGCTGTTTCCATCTCATGTGACCCCTGCACTGGTCCTGACTCTCGTTTCAGAGAACTATCAGGGCCGTGTGGACTTCTCGTCATTCACTCTCCACTTCCAGGAAACCCGGGTGACGGACAGCGGTCAATACATTTGTGAAGTGAACACGCCTGATGGCTCCCATACTGACTCTGTCACCATCACACTCGTGGTAGAGGGTAAGTGGGGTAGGAGAGATGCTCTCTGCCCAGCGTCAGTGATGTGTTGTGTTGTGTTGTGGGTGGTAGTCTAACCAGAGGAGGGGCAGGGACAGTGAAGGAAGGAAAAGAGTTAAGATTTCATTATTGGTTCCAACTTGAGACACTGCCTGTAGGAAGGATCTAACTTGCAGCCCTCGCTTTCTATTTCTATCTAGCTATGTCTGCTTCTCCCTATCTCGCACCCATCTCATCCCCTCTATCTCTGCCTAACTATGTCCTCTCGTCTATCTCCGTCTCCCCTCCCCCTCCGTCTCTTACCCCCTCCGTCTCCCCTCCCCTCCGTCTCTTACCCCCTCCGTCTCTTACGCCCCTCTGTCTCTTACCCCCCTCCTCCGTCTCTTACCCTCCTCTGTCTCTTACCCCACTCCATCTCTTACCCCTTCCTCCGTCTCCCCGTCTCCCCACCCCATCTCCCCACCCCCCTCCGTCTCTTACCCCCCTCTCTCTTACCCCCTCCATCTCTTACCCCCCTGTCTCTTACCCCCCTCCTCCGTCTCTTACCCTCCTCCGTCTCTTACCCCCTCCATCTCTTACTCCCTTCCTCCGTCTCCCCTCCCCTGTCTCCCCACCCCCCTCCGTCTCTTACCCTCCTCCTCCATCTCTTACCCCCCTCCTCCGTCTCTTACCCTCCTCCGTCTCTTACCCCCTCCTCTGTCTCTTACCCCCCTCCTCCGTCTCCCCTCCCCGTCTCCCCACCCTCCTCCGTCTCTTACCCCCCTCCGTCTCCCCTCCCCCTCCGTCTCTTACCCCCTCCGTCTCTCCTCCCCGTCTCCCCACCCCTCTCCATCTCTTACCCCCCTCCTCCGTCTCCCCTCCCCCTCCGTCTCCCCTCCCCCTGTCTCCCCACCCTCCTCCGTCTCTTACCCCCCTCCGTCTCCCCTCCCCCTCCGTCTCTTACCCCCTCCTCTGTCTCTTACCCTCCTCCGTCTCTTACCCCACTCCTCCGTCTCCCCTCCCCCTCCGTCTCCCCTCCCCCCGTCTCCCCACCCTCCTCCCTCTCTTACCCCCCCTCTGTCTCCCCACCCCCTCCGTCTCTTACCCCCCTCCGTCTCTTACCCCCCTCTGTCTCCCCTCCCCCTCCGTCTCCCCACCCCCTCCGTCTCCCCACCCCCCTCCGTCTCCCCACCCCTCCGTCTCTTACTCCGCCCGTCTCCCTCTTCTATCTCCCTGTCTCCGCTCCACATCTCTCCGAACCCAATCTTACACCACCGTCCATCTACCCCCCATCTCTCTCTGTCTCTCTTTCTCACTCTCTCCTGTCCCCGTTTCTCTATCTCTCTGACTCCCATGTCCCCCTTTCTCTCTCATTCTATCTCTCTCCCTCGTCCTCTATCCTTCTGCGCCATCTCATTTTCCCTCTTCCCCCAGTACGCCCGGCAGTCCCGACAGCCAGGGTGCCCACCTCGGTGACGACGGGTAGCACGGCAGAGCTGAAGTGCTCGGAGAGCCAGGGCTACCCACGGCCCTCCTACCGCTGGTATCGAGACCAGGTGTTGATGCCCGAGAGCCCAGCCGCCAGCCCCACCTTCCGCAACTCCTCCTACATCATGCAGTCCAAGATGGGCTTGTTGGTGAGTATCACTACACTCCTAGGGGTGGGACACTGCGAACACGGGTGGAGGATGCCGAGTGCGGTTGTGTACGAGAGGAAAACAGTTTGTTGGGTGTTTTAGAGATGGGAAGAGGGGATCCTTTGCTATGGGGATGGGTAGGTGGTGTTTGACAAGATGCCGCATATGAGGCTGCTTAACAAGATAAGAGCATGGATAGATGATTAACTGACTGGCAGGAGGCCAAGACCATAAGAAAAAGGAGCAGAAGTAGGCCATTCAGCCCGTCAATTCTGCTCTGCCATTCAATCATGGGCTGATCCAATTCTTCCAGTCATCCCCACTTCCCTGCCTTCTCTCTCTGGCTAATCAAGAACCTATCTATCTCTGCCTTAAATACACCCAATGACTTGGTCTCCACAGCCACTCGTGGCAACAAATTCCACAGATGCACCACCCTCTAACTAAAGTAATTTCCCGCATCTCTGTTCTGAATGGACGTCCTTCAATCCTGAAGTCGTGCCCCCTTGTCCTAGACTCCCCTGCCATGGGAAATAACTTTGCCATATCTAATCAGTTCTGGCCTTTTAACATTCAATGTTTCTATGAGATCCCCCATCATTCTCCTGAACTCCAGGGAATACAGCCCAGACGTTCCTCATATGGTAACCCTTTCATTCTTGGAATTATTCTTGTGAATCTTCTCTGAACCCTCTCCAATGTCAGTATATCCTTTCTAAAATAAGAAGCCCAAAACTGCACACAATACTTTTTTAAGTGTGGTCTCATGAGTGGCTTATAGAGCCTCAACATCACGTCCCTGCTCTAGAAATGAATGCCAACATTGCATTTGCCTTCTTCACCACCGACTCAACCTGGAGGTTAACATTTAGGGTATCCTGCACAAGGACTCCCAAGTCCCTTTGCATCTCTGCATTTTTAATTCCCTCCCCATCCAAATAATAGTCTGCCCATTTATTTCTTCCACCAAAGTGCATGACCATACATTTGCCACTTCTTTGCCCATTCCCCTAAACTATCTAAGTCTCTCTGCAGGCTCTCTGTTTCCTCAACACTACCCACTCCTCCACCTACCTCTGTATCATCGGCAAATTTAGCCTCAAATCCATTAATCCCACAGTCCAAATCATTGAAATACATTGAAAAAGCAGCGGTCCCAACACCGACCCCTGTGGAATTCCACTGGTAACTGGCAGCCAGCTAGAATAGGATCCTTTTATTCCCACTCTCTGTTTCCTGCCGATCAGCCAGTGCTCCACCCAAGGTGGGAATAAAGGGGAGCCTTTCTTTTCATGTTATATGTCAATGATTTGGTTGAAGGAATTGATGGCTTTATGGCCAAGTTTGTGGACGATTCGGATACAGGTGGAGGGGTGGGTGGTGTTGAGGAAACAGGGTTTCTGCAGAAGGACACAGACAGATTGGGAGACTGGGCACAGATGTGGCAGATGGAATATAAGGTAGGAAAGTGCATGGTCATGCACTTTGGTAGAAGGAATAAAGGTGTAGACTATTTTCTGAATGGAGAGAAAATACAAAATTCAGAGTTGCAAAGGGACTTGGGAGTCCTCATGCAGGATTCCCTGAAGGTTAACTTGCAGGTTGAGTTGGTGGTCAGGAAGGCAAATGCAGTGTTAGTAGTCATTTCAAGAGAACTGGAATATAAAAGCAAAGATGTAACGCTGAAGTTTTGTAAGGCAGTGGTCAGACTGCACTTTCAGTTCCCTTACCTAAAAAAGGTTGTGCTGGCGTTGGCTTGGGCCCAGGAATGCAAGGGGATCTCATTGAAACCTATCAAATATTGAAAGGCTGAGATAGAGTGGATGTGGAGAGGACATTTCCTATAGTCTAGGGTGCAGCCTCAGAATTGAGGGACGTCCATTTAGAACAGAGATGAGGAGGAATTTCTTTCACTATCAGAAGGTAGTGAATTTGTGGAATTCGTTGCCACAGGTAGCTGCGGAGGCCAAATTATAGGGCATATTTGAAGTGGAGGTTGTTTTGTTATTGGTTAGTCAGGGCATCAAAGGGTATGGGGGAAATGCAGGACAATGGGGTTGAGGTGGATAATAAATCAGCCATGATAGAATTGCGGAGAAGAATCAATGGGCCGAATGGCCTAATTCTGCTCCTATGTCTTATGGAGAAGTATGTGGGTGTGTGGGATGGTGGGAGGCGAGGAATGGGGATTCAGGGGGTGGGGGTGTTCGTATATTGGATGAACTGTGTCGCTGATCTGTTGGCCTTTTCTCCATGTTCCAGACCTTTAACCCAGTGAGTAAGTCTGATGCTGGGGAGTACGTGTGTGAGGCCAATAACAATGTC